>NC_091845.1:79193019-79496049 GCF_037783145.1 Equus przewalskii | reverse complement strand
CTTCCTGGTATCTAAGAGAGACTCCATAGAATATTTAAATAAGTAATCACTCAAACACTCACTGGACAAAAGTAATTCTAAAATAGGACATTAACTCCATAGTTAAGGGAAAATCCGTTACACCTGAGCAGTTCTTCACCATGAAATATGTTTGATTATGTTTTATAGCACGAATAGGAGTTTTCCAGGTATAAAGCATTCAGCCAAATGTTTTACAGATTAAGGTGCATTAGGAATGTAAATTATTCTAAACCAAAGACAATTTCCTGTCTGGTTCACTTCTGTGCAACCCTAGGATACCAACCCAGGACCTGACAGGTCAATACCTCTGAGAGTCTTCCTGGAGGAAGGCTCCTAAGAGGCCTCGTTGGTCCGCATTGGTACATTTCTGTAAAGCAGTTAAAATACCAGCATCGCAAATTAAAACCTTAAATTTATTACCTCCAGTTATTAAAATGCCATGGTCAGATACTATTCAGCATCACCCAAATAGCTTTCCTTTCATGTTATTATTTGTATTAGCGAAAGCCATTTAAAAATGAAATCCCATTTCAATTTATCTTTGTGTTTAGACTGTTGTTCTAGCCTAAGAAGAAGAAAAAAAACTAATCCCTGTACAAATGAAAATTGCCTTTTTGTGTTCTGAACTAATTTAATCTAAATTGTTAACTCTGCAGAAGGCGCGTTCAGAAGAGAGAAATCGCATCCCAAGGGCTAGACGGGTAACGGGTTTATCTTACTTATGCATCTGGTGCCCTAATTCAGGAGCACTGGAAACCGGACTGACCACTCAGAGCTCACAGCCGGCAGCAGCCTCCTTTCAGGCAGTAAAGTCTGCAGTGGCAACGCGAGAAGATAATCAGCCCAACTCAGCAGAGTGTCCGAGACAAACACAGAGCAATGACACAGAACTTTTGGAATTGGAAAGGAACAGCTGTCCAATATCCTGGGAAACGGCCTGGAGTTGAAGTTTGGGAGGTTGGATGGAGGCAACCTGGAAAGACAACACCCTCCCTCCCCCAGCTGCAAAGGGAAAATACAGCATTCACAGCAAACACCTCTGAATCCTAAGTATGAAGTCTGTTTTTTCCTATCATGATGACCAAAATCTGTTTATCTGTGTGTTTTAGACGCACCTCTGCAAAAATAAACACACGGCTGTTAAAGATTTCTATTTGGAGCTAAATACTGAATGCTCTCTTAGATGAATCTACCCAAGATCTGTGTCCCATTAGGTGTCAACAGAAGCCCCCACATCAGTGCCCCAGCTCACTTCTTTTCCGCTCCCCATGTAAAGCAGCATCCTATGTGGGAATCAGAAACCAGACCCTGCCAGGCCTTTTAAACACCACCATATATCTCTAGTCTGTAGGGAATTCGTTGCCTACCACTCTTCCTCTTAGCCCATGACCTAGACAGTTAGAAAAGTCCATTTAACCAGATTGTGGTAAAATATTTCATCCTAATTTGCTCTCTAATTTTAACTGAGTTGAAGGAGGACACAGGGAAGTCATCACTAACATTTTCCCCAAGCCTAGACCTTGAACAAAGCGTCCCAGGCAAGTTGGTTCGTGCCTGAATGTTTGTTTCGCAGCCCTTGTGAAACTTCTCTCAAAGTAAAGCTGTTCGACAGGTTCATGCTTAAGAGCCTCAGTAAACGTCGTCTTAGCAGCAATTACAGCACCTACTAAAAATAATCCACAGAGCCATGCGAAGTGTGCGTGAAGGTGAACAGTTGGAATGTTTCTGCCTCCTGTAGGCAAGATAAACAACTTACTGTGGTTGATTAATTCAACAAAACTACTGAACACTTGATTAACTCTGAAGCAGCTTGAAATTAAATAAGGAAATGTTTGATGTGCTGTAGCCACCACGCTGGGGTTTTCCCCTTGCTCTTTCAGGAAGCCTACCTTTGCCCGTGAATGCAGTGTGGTCGGGACTACAGGACGTGGTCTGGAATCATGTCCTCACTCTGGCCTGTCCTGGCACCTTATCGTAATGGTGCCTTCAGCAGAAAACAAAGAGCCTGAGCAGACACCAGATGGGAGCAGCCCATCCAGCACAGCAGATGATGTTCACCTGATAACACAAGATCAGTGAGGCTGCAAATACAACGTGATGTGGCTGCTGAAAATTGGGATTGTTCAAGCATCTGCCACTTGCTAGTTTTGTAATCTTGGATAAGTTTTTCACCTCTCTTTGACAGTTCCCTCCTCTGTGAAATGTGGACAGTATTTCATGAGATTCTTGTCAGGAGCAAATAAGATAATATACAAAGGACTCAGCGCAGTGACTGGTTCACAGAGGGTGCTTTACAAACCTTGCCTTTCCATTCGAATCAGATAGCCCTACCTCCCTGTGGCCGGCTGAAAAATGAACCCTCAAAGAGGTATCCATATCCTAATGCCTGGAGTCTGGAAATGTAAATTATCTGCTAAAAGGAGCCTTCGAAAATGTGATCAAGTCAAGGATTTTGAGATGAGGAGATTTTCCAAGATTATCTGAGTGGGTCTCAAGTCCAATCACAAGTGTCCTTACAAGAGAGAGGCGGAAGGAGAACACACACCCAGAAGAGGAGGCAGCAATGACCACAGAAGCAGAGATGGGAGTGATGCAGCCACAAGCCAAGGAAGGCCAGCAGCCACCAGAAGCAGGAAGAGGCAAGAGGGATTCTCCCTTTGGAGGGAGCACAGGCCAGCTGACAGCTAGATTTGGGCCCAGTGAAACTGATCTCAGAGTTTGGCCTCCAGAACTGTGAGAGAATAAATTTCTGTTGTGTTTACCCACTAAATTTGTGGTAATTTGCTACAGAAACTACAGGAAAGTAATATCCTCACTAACTTCATCAATGTCATACGTTGCAGTACAGACATTGCCACCCTCCATTCAAGACCACCAGCAATTCCTTTCACTGTCCACAACGATGACCATCTTGGCTATGTCATAAAATACAGTATACTTTGGTTGTAGCACCCAAGTAAGAAGTGTCTGTCTTCCCTTTAATTGCATATTTTTTTACCTCAAAGGAGAGAAAATCCTCAGGAGTTGGTAACATACTGCACCATCAATTGTGTTGGTTATGGGACTTTTGGGTTCTACACAACTGGATTCCAACTGAAAACTCACCATTTGTTCGCTCCCAAGCCCTTTGTACTAGGGTAGTACTAGCAATGTTCCAGAGCCTCTGGCTGGGTAGGCAGCACCAGCTTGTCCTGGGAAGAAGAACGTATATTTTCTCCTAAATTGGTATTTCCATGGTCATCTAAAGAATTCATTGAGATGATTTTAAGTAATACAGTGATGGTTTTCAGCGGGTACATGGACAGAGAGTTAAGTAGTGTCATTGCCTTTCCAATTCTCTTTTCATCCTATTTACATTAAGGAGAAAGTCTGATGGTATTTATATTGATTATGACCTCCTATTTATGGCACAGTTTTCTTTTTTTTTAACCTTTTATGATAATCATACAAATTTTCGTTCTTAAACAAATGTATTTTAGAAAAACTAATGAATCAATTTAAACAAAAGTATTAAATAAACAACACTCCAGGTGGTCGTAGGAAAAATAGTCCCCAAATGCTTAAAGTTAGGGACACACCACTCCAAAAAGAGTAGTCCATGAGAGACTGCATCCAAATCCCCAATTTCCCAGACCATAAGACACTTAACACCAAAACCTTAATCCCAGCCCTGTCTAGGTCCTAAACTGCTCTCAGGAAGTTCCAGTAGATTCTTCCAGTAGATCTCAAAGTGTGATTGAAGGCCTCTGTCCCACTGGGAAGCACTCTGAGCATTCACACCATCCTGCTGAGTCAGGCTCTGGCACATCCGAATTGTATCCTTCACCCACTCCCTGGACCGTTTCCAAACCAAACAGTCAAGAGCGTCTTTGTCAAGAGTAAATAAATACAATTCTTAAATTAAGCAATTGTCCTATATGATCTTACTACTTCCTATCCTTCCAGAAATAGAAAGGTAATTGGCTCCTATATTAGCTATCAGAATAAATCGTGTGGCAGAAGGGACTTGTGTTCTAATGGTCACTTTAAAAGAAAAATTCAGTTCAGTAATCTTAAATTATTCAGGAGTCAGTAATTACAGTAATTTTTACATAGAAAACAAAGCAAAAACGAGATAATTTTGGTTGAGTCATACTTCACTCTGGTAAGCGAAAAATGATAATGATACATCTATGGTTTATTTTTCCCTCTATGAATGATTACAAAACTATACTCCAGTATCTTTAATGCACAGAAAAAGAAAATTACTTCCAGTCTTTTGGGTACTTATGTTACACTCAGATGTGCAGAGAACATGTTGTTCCCTTAACTTAAAAGATTCAGCTTCCCTCCTGAGCCCCGTCTACAGGTGGCGGAGAAAAAACTAAATTTTAGACCAATAGAGAAATCCCAGGCCAAACCCATCATTGAAACGTCAGCTTAGGTCACACGACCTCGTTTTAAGAAAGGCTGTTCTTGATCACCTACCTTCTCCCTTCCTTCCTCAAGTTGGCAGAGGGCATATGCTAGAGACTGACATGCTTATGAAGCAAGAGGTGAAGGCGGTGGCATATACATATCTGTGTTCCTTGTGCAACTCTCGTCATCACTGAGCCTTCCAGCATTAAACAGTGAAGATTACTCTATCACTTACCTACCTCTTTCTTCAATCAGGGTTCCACAGACGTCTCTGGTTGACTCTCGTTGGCGTTGTGGGCATCCTGAGGCCTGGCCCAGGCAGTTTGCACTGTAGGTCATTGGACCCCTTCACTGTTCACGATGATCATCCTCCAGACTCTGACACCAGGTTGTCAGTTTTCAAGTCACTGCTTACTATCTGTGACCTTGGGCCAGCTATTTAATATCTTTGTGCCTCAGTTTCTGCATCTGTAAACTGGGGAAGGGGATGATAACAACAGTACCTACCTCTCAGAGTTGCTATGAGGATGAATTAATAAAGATAAAATACTTTGAGCAGTATTTGTCACATATAAGTGCTCTATAAGTGTTTATTGCTATTGTTGTCATTGTTGTGCTGGAAGGTGGTCCAGCCAGAGAGTCAGCTTACCTCCACCTCCCACGGGAGCATGTGAGACCCTCCAGATTCTTTCTAGATCACACACCAGCCAACAGAAGCTCAGAGGTCTAAACGCACATCTTCCTCTCAGGCTCTGCCCTGGAGCCTTCTCAGTTGTGACCAGCTACAGGTTAGCAGGAGAGCAGGCTGTAAGGCAGTCTTCTCCTAGAATCCCAAAACAAATCGAGAGAAAGCCCTGCCCACATCATCCCCCTTGGTTTGTCGGGTCACCAGGCCCAGGCCAAAGCCAAAGAGAGGAGCTGGGACTCAGTCTCACCTTGTCTCTCTCACCTTCTTCCCTCTCCCACGATCCTTCTGAAACTGCTTTCAGGAGCTTTTCTTTTCCTTTTCCTTCCTTTCTTCCTTCCCTTGCATCAGATCTTCCTCTTTAAGATGCTAGCTTTGTCGGGTGTGCCACCAGGCTGGACAGAGTGGAGAACTTACTAACAAATAGACGTAAGTCAGGAAACTTTCAAAAATATCATGCACATTACGCTAGCTTATAACCTAAAAAACAGCAAGAACCATCTTCAAATAGTCAGTGATGAAAGGAAAAAAGCAACAACAACTATACAGGGTTGGGGGCTGGAATTCAAAGAAGTAGCAGGAATCCGCTGTATTTCAGTCCATGGAAGTGATTCCCTGAAGACAAACCTCCCAGATCCTCCCCCAAGGATACTTGGGGAAGGAGGAAACATTTTAACTAGAAATAAAGTGCTGATTCCAGGTAACTATAAACTAAGCTTTTCTGGGAAAATTGGCTATAAGGTGGATCTTTCAAAACTGTGATGAACAAAACAGGAAACACAGCACCTTAATGAGAAACAACCTGGCATCAGGGTTCCTCACAGACCCTTTCTGCAGGAAATGCTAGTTTCCAGAGTTCATGATCAGTAAGTATTTATTTTTATGTGATGCCCCCCACCCAAAAAAAAATTAGCCCGGAAAGGAGAATCACTTGGCTCCTTGCAGAGGCCTCCCGCGATCCGTCAAGACAGGCCACACACAGAGGTTCAGGAGCTGCCTACTCAACGATCTGCCAGGCCGGTGGAGCAAAACCTGCAGTTCTGCTACAAGGAAAGTTCTTTGGGACCGCCTAGGCTACTCCTACTAAAACATAAAAATAGAGGATATTCCATAGAATGCATAAATCTAGAAATACAGACATCTCCAAACTTAATAGCTGTAAATCACCATGAGAAGCACCTGTCAACAGGCTGCAGCATCTCCTAATAAGCAGACCTCACTGCTGGTGGCTTCAGGTATAAACTGCACTGTCTCTTCTCTTAACACTGCAGCCACAAGGACATTATCCTCTTTTCAGAGGCTCTATGTGTGTATCCACGCACATGATGGAAAAGTTAAACAGGCTGAGAGTCAGAAAGAAAACTTTGGTAACTCTAATTGTCTTGCCCATTCTGTCTGCAAGGTCATTCGTTAGCTGCAATTTTATGAAAGTGGCAGGCCTGACTCATTAAAGCTATTGGTGTTTTTTAAGTGGAAATGGTTCATAACAGTTTAACAGAAGAAAAAAGCCCTGGGCATGCAGAAGTTTTCTCATTAAAAGAAAATTAACCCTGAATTTGTAGCACTGTGATTTAATAAGCAGTGGTGATACTTGCCCAAAATATACAAGATCAAAAAAGTACCATATGGCTTGATTATATGCAGCTATTGGGATAAAATTTGGAAATAATGGAATCATAGAGTTTTAGACCTAGAAGAGCTGGAACAGATCATTTCATCTAATCTGTCTAGTTTCTTCCTGCCAATCACCCCCATCCCTCTCTCCCCACATACATTTTAAAGATGACACAACCGAGTACCAGAAAAATTAAATCCGTTTTTCTGGGTTACCTATTTAAATATTATAACTGAAAGTCAACATTCTCATCTCAAAATACAGAAAAAGACGAAAGAAATTCTAGTGTAAATGACAATCTAAAACAAAAATTTGCATTATATATGATGAAGAGGCTAATATTCTTAATACATAAAGAACTCCCTACTAATCAATAGAAAAGTTTAACAACTGAAAGAGAAAATAGAGAAAGAACATTAATAGACAGTTTTAAAAAGAATCCTCAGGAATTCTTGATAAAAAATGTTCAATCTTAATAGAAAGCAGGAGATGCAAATTGAGACAATAAAATTCCATGTTCATCTATTCATTGATACAGGTTTTTTAAAAGGTTACTATTCAATATTACTGAGGATTACAGAAAGGGGTCCTTTTGCACTCTCTGATAGTCATGAAAACAGTGTAAACTTTCTGAACAACAATTTAGCAATACGTCAAGAGCTTTAAAAATATTTACGTCCTTTGACCTACTAACTCAATTTCTAACAATTTGTCCTAAAGTAATTAGAGATGTTCACCAATAATCATGTAAGAGGATGTTTATTGCAATGTTATAGGAGTGAAGAGGTTGGAATCGATCTAAATACCCAATAACAGGGATTGAGTAAACACATTTTTGTACATTTATTCAATTGACTACTACTCAATAATTGTGTCACATGACAAAGTAAATTTAATGCCACAAAAATGTTTATAAAAATATCAAGTTATAGAAGAAAAGTAAAGTGTGATTTAATAAACCAATCTATCAACAAAAAAATCAAGTACATGGATAATAGATACTAAAATGTAAGACAATAGCATTATAAGCGATTTTTTCTTCATTACTTTCCGTAATTTTTCAAATTTTTACCAAGAAACATGCATTACCTAAAGATAAAACTTAAACAGTTTAAATGACAATGCAGCATCTCTCATGATAAATCCACTTGTTTATCAATGCAGAGGTAGAGTTTTACAATCCCTAGGGACCTTCTCAGGATATCATTCTACAGTTCAAAACCGAGCCTTCAGAAAACCACATTCTCTCTTTTGAATTCTGCTTCAATGAGAATAAGACAAATGATCATATACACAAAAAAAATAACAGGGAATTATTTTAATACCGCGTTTAACCTTTCAGAGGTGTGCGGAGTAGGGACAAGGACCCAGTGTCCCTTTAAATATTAAGCATTGCTTTGTAACTGCCATCGCTGAAACAGGGTCACCAGTTTAAATGCCTTCAGCACCTGATTAATTAGTAATCAGGACAGAGTCAGATAGTTTTTCTGCTTCAGAGCTGGTAATTATCATTCCTGACACAGAATTCAACTTTCGGTAGGCAGCAGGCACACTGCTGTCACCATTATACTCTGCTCCACGCTCCAAATTTATTTTAAGGTTCTGTTTGGAAAAGAAAAAGAACCTTGTGTAGATTGTATCCAAGCAGCCTCTTACTAGAGCCATTTTTTTTCTTTCATTGGCTTCCTGTATCCATAGGTGATATAATTGATTATTTGATGAAAGCAAAGAAGTTGTGGAACACTAGTATGTGAACACTAGGGAGATAGTAAACATTTTTAAAACTCATGTTATGATTATAAAAGAAAGGGAAGCAATTTTGAAAAGACTATTGTATTTTAAGAAAGATCCCCAAAGTAGCAGGGAAAAATTAGAAGAGCTGGCTTTCTCCTTTTCACTTTTGAGCATTATGCCTGCAATCAAACGTGGAAAAACTGCCTTAAGCTATGGTTTTTCTAGGGCCTATGAACTAAAGATCCTTTTGGAAAAACACCTATAATAAGTCAATCACCATTCACATTTGGAGCACAAGTAACCAAATTACCAGCTATCGGTCCATTTTTCCATTCTCAATGTTGGATGCTGCCAAGTAAAATCAGTGAGGTAACCACAACAAAAAACATCTTAAAATTCCTGTCAATGAAAGGGTGGTCACAGCTGATACAGCCATACATTCATGAATAAACAAACAAAAAGAAAACAGACAGATACAGTGCTCTGTGGGATGCTGCTGGCATGGGTGGTCCTTGACCTGAGGTGAGTATCTGGAGTGAGGTCCCATTCTCATTACAACAGCATACCTGCTGTGCTCCGCTGGCATTTGCCATCTTCTAATTGGAATCTGAGGATATGGGGAGCCAGGCGTAAGAGGCGTTTTTTTAAGTCTATGACCCAAAATTTCCTTTATAAAGTCCATAGACCCTGGAAATGACCATTTCCCTTTTCTTTCAGATGCTGGTGCTCTTGAAGGAGAGAAGGAAGGTGTGCGTGATGCAGAAGTGATGTCTTGATGCTCAGAAACAGAAAAGCAAGTCAGATGAGAGCTGCAGAGCAGGGTAGCAGTGACACTGCAGGAGCCAGACCATGGTTGGAACATGCTAATGTACGCACGGGGACTCTGAGCTTTCGTGGAGGAGCATTAGACAAAGAGAGTGAGGATTTGTAAACCAGTTTTCTTGGAATCTGGCATGATACTAACAAGCATTTCTCTTGAACATGTTCAGAAGGTTATTAAAAAGAATTGTTGGAAGTCAAGTTATCATGGAAATGAAGATATCACAGACTTACCGAGGTAGTCAGCATAGTTTGCCAAGTATGTCCAGTTCTGCATGTTCCAGGGGCTTCTAGTGTCCTTATGGGGTGGATCCATGTGACTATATTGGATGGGTCATAAGCTCAAATGAAGTGAGCCATTTCCAGAATGGAGCATTTAATGGCCAGTGGGAGACCTCAAGCTTTCTTTTTTCCTTCTGGTGCAGTGGCTAGCCACATTCAAGATGGGCAGCTACTCTCTCAACCTGGGTTCCTAAAAAGTTATGACAAACCCAAACCCCTGCAAACTCACAATACACATTACTGAATGAGAAATAAAATTTGGTTATTTGAAGCCACAAACACTTGGAGTTGCTTGTTACCTCAGCATAACCCAATATTCCAACTGATATGTATAGTGACTTCCAAATGGATACAGCCTAATGATAAAGCTTTTACTGGCCATTCAAGAAATCAGACATAAATTATAAAAGGCACAAAAACTATAAAAATTCTAGAACACTTAGAAGTGAACAATGTAAAAAGGACAGCAAAGCAACCTTGAACTAACACATTTCAGGAGGAAAAATCTGCTAGAGGAGAGAAGGAGTAACTCAAGAGCTACAAGCACACATCCAATAAATACACATTTCCATATGTTTGCTATAGTTCTTCAAGCAAAGTAAAAACAGTTTATAGAATAATTTCTTTTCATAATCACTTGGAAATAATTCCCTTACTTTTGGTACATTGTTCTATACATAAAATGCACCATTCCATTGTTCTGACACTGTTGTCATTTTTCCCTGTGGATTACCAATTAAAAAGCTATACGATCATGCTGTTATTACATAGCCAAAATGAGCACACTGCCAACTAGTTAATCTTTCATCCTAACCCAACTTGTTTCTCAAAAAAAATGCGATTAAAAAATGAAGTAAGAATAGGGAGGATATACATTTCCATATAACCCTTAATTTTGTTTTCCCTTGTTGCTAACAAAAATTCTCTATTGATTTTGAGAGAGAGAATTTGTATGACTTAAATTGTGTGCCTTCAGCCCAAAGGTTTATTAGAACTGTGATATCTACGATATCATCTTCATAAGCGAAGAAATGGAAGCCCAGAAGCATCATGAAGCCAATTAAAATGCATGTAGGGGTCCATTTTTCAGTATTATTCAAAGTTTCTAAAATACTTGACATTCATTTTGTCATTTAATAAATATATAGTGAGCACCTATGATGTATCAGACATTGGCCCAGGTGAGCAAGACACACTCTAACCGGAAAGGCAACCATCAAGGGTAATTAAAAACAGAAAGGAAAGCCTTTGGCTTGAAGTACAGGGAGGCAGCAGTGGGGGCACACGGAGGACCATGTAACCTGGGCTGGGATCGAGGGAAGCCTTCCCAGTAGTGACGTCTAAAATGAGACTAGACTAAGGGGGCTGAGAACAAGATCTTTCCAAGAAGAGCAAAAGAAAAGAGAGTCTTCAAAAAGACCTGAAGCAAGAGAGAGCATGGCCCTTGGCTCAGTAGCTTGGGGTCCTCACAGGTCAGTGGAGGAGGGCCAGAGATGAAACCGCAGTGCCCAACTTCACAGGATTCAGATCTGAAAGCTGCTTTTAGACTTGTATTTTTGGTTAAAAGCCAGGAAGCCATTAAAGGATTTTAAGCAGAGAGATTGCTGTGATCGTACTGTGGTCGAACATGCATGGGACAGGGCAAGCCTGCAAGCCGAGTGGCTGATGGGGATGCTTTTGAAATAATCTTAATGAGATAAGTGTCCTCCAAACTAGGATAGAAGCAGCAAAGTGGGGAAAATTGGACAGTCTGAGAGAAAGAAAAGAGAGTCAAGAGAACGTCCACGGGTCAGAGGATGGGCAGAACAGTCAAGGATATCCCGCGTCAGGCAGCTCTGGGCTCACCTGCCTGGCTGGGCACCCTGCCTCCACCTCTTTCCCAACCTCTTTTGCATCAGTTTCCTCATGTAACAAGTGGGGATCAAAATCGTACTTCCCTTATAGGTTGTTTTAAGGTTAGCAGCTCCATTGAGGGCTAACATATAGAAGCCCTCAATAAACATTAGCTGTTAGGTTGCAAAGGAAATAAGTAGGATTAGGACTAAAGATGTCCATTAATTTAGTGATTTTGGGGAAAATAACTGTATCATTAGAGGGTGAGAACTGAACTCATATTTCAGTGAGCTAATGAGTAAAAGAGAGAAAGAGGGAGAGACGGCAAGAGTAGATAAGTCTTGGAAGGGGAAACAAGAGGCAAAATAGTTCCCACAGGGAAATAGGAGGCTAAAGAGGGACTTTTCTTTTAAAGGTGATATCTGTGTTTGATTAAGGGTTCATAGGAAAGAAACAACAGAGAGGGTGACCTGAACGTTCAGGGGAGAAGGGGCATGTGATGGTACAAGCCCCCCAGGAAGGGGAGAAAAATTGGGATCCAGAGCACAGCTGGGGAATGGCCACAGAGGAAGGAGAGGAGTGGCTCTTTCAGACCGAAAGAGTCTTTGCTATCCCCTTTCTCAGGCAAATTGTCTGTATATGTCCAATCAACAGAACACTTTTGTTCAATCTTATCATAGAAAAGAAGACACAAAGACACATGACACTCATGGCCTAACTAAAAAGTCACACAAATGTGAGCAAAGTGAAGAAACCAGGGTTGTAGTTTCTCTTCAGCCCCACACTGCCAGCCTGTACCCTAGTCCTCTGGACGTCACTGACAGAGCCACATCAGGCCACTGTTCAAAGAGTGCCTATGAGGTCAGGAAGAGGGGACAATGACGCATTATTGAGCAACCAGGAGAATTCAGCAGCAATTTAGCAAATGACATCAGACCAAGAAATTTAAAAACATCTAGAAATTAAACTGAGAGCAAAGATTCATAATACAAAGAGAACAAAGTATTTAGATACAGTGAAAGGCTAGGACAGGAACCAAGGTGGATTCTTGTATGAACTATTTATCTGAATGGAATGTTTAAGCTTCTATATTTTCTCAAAGAATCTTCTACCAGGCTGTTACAAAGCTAAAGCTCCCAGTAGGGCCGAGGCTCATAATACCTTCCAAGGTCAACATTCTATCAGGGAAAATATGAATCGAAACTCAGGCATGGCCACTTGCAAGGCTGTTGGCAATGTAGCAATGCAAGAGCCACTGGTATGCAATTGATTTTCAAGACCACAGTAGACATATGTCAGACCTCATACCCTTATGCATGACTATTTCTGACTCCTCCATAATGCAACATATTGGAAACCTACTGGAGTAAGCTTGGTTTATACATTGCAGAAATTTGTCTAATGGATCGTGTTCTGAAATATGAGGGAAACATGACAAATATCCTTTAAAATTATAATAACAGAACAAAAATAATAACAGTCCTTGAATTTTGAAAGATCAAAGAGCTATCTCATTAGAATAACACAGGTATTATAGGTAATTTTTTTCAAAATATGAGGTACTTATAACTGTAAACAAATTGGAAATTAAGTTAATGATATGCTTGCTGAAACATTTAGGACCGAAGCATACTAATATCTGCAACTTCTTTTGAAATCCATCAAAAAAATAAGATGCTCTGATGGATGGATAGAAGGATGGATAAATGAGACACATATGTGATTAAGCAAAAATAGGAAATGGAGCAAAAATGTTAATTGCAGAATCTAGGTGATAGATATATGATAGCTAACTTCCCAGTTTTTCAACTTTTCTGCATGTTTTAAAATTCTCATACTAAAACAATATAAAAATACTTATGAGTAATCATTTCACTCAAGTTCTTGTTTTCATTAGCTACCATCCTCTCAAGGGCTTTGTTTCGTCAATTATCCACTTTGGGCTGTCTTATACCGCTTTCTCGCTTTCTCCCTACTAGCTCTTTTTCCCTTTCAGCACTTTTAATGGATCATGCTCGTGTGCGTGTGTGCACGCTGTAAAAACAGAAACATATTCCAACTAGCCTTAGAGAAGAATTGTTTGTACTACTTTCAAGTCACAGAAACCTAATTGAATGTGACTTCAGTAAAATGGAGAATTTACTCACTTAAAAGTCCAGCTGCAGGCGTGGGGAATCAGGAAGATTCAGGCATAACTGGATCCAGGAGCGCAAATTATTCTCTCAATAATCTACCTTTTCCCACCTTTCTGCCCTTCTCTTACTATGTTGGCATCTTTTCAGCCACTGTAAGATTGTTTGAGATGTGGTTGGGTGACAGGTCGGATTGTAGTATTTTCCGACACACACATTGTAAAAATCTCTCCTATTCTGGAAAATTCCACCCTTAAATCTGTGTCTCCTTCTAGCTATCACTTTAAGACTTGACACACTTTTTGGAAGCTTCATCTATGAGTACTTTTCTTCTTTCTCACCTCAAAACCACTCCTTGGTTCTCTGCAATCTGGATTCTGCTGGCACAGCTTCCCTGAAAGGGCTTTGACAAAAGTAACCAGTGACTTCCATGTTGAGGAAGCCCGCGGGACTTTCAGCTCTTTTCTGACTGTCCTCTGCAGCATTTCACTCTATTGACCACGTACTTCTTTTCTTACTCTGGCTTCTCCCAGTTGCAGACCCCGAGACAAGGATTTGGGTTCAAGTAGTTTACTTGAAAGAGGATCTCAAGAGGCACAAGTGAGGAAGTAGAAAAAAGTGAGACAGAGAAGAGAGAAATGCCAATAGAAAGACACTAATAAAAAGAATCGCCTCAGTTTTCATCCGGTTGTGACAAGAGTCCCCTAGTGGGTCACCTTGCCTGGGTTTTACCTCTCTAAATCCGCCCCTCAAATGCACTCAGGGAAATCTATACAAATCTGACACCTCCGGCAAAGTCTTTCAGGTTTGCAGGCCCCTACCAGATAAAATCCCGCATTCAGCATAAGGCCTCCCACCACTTAACCCTTACTTGCCTTTCTGGTCACTTCCCATACTGGTCCCCACCTGTAGTTTTGGACTCTAGGACTCAACTACTGTGGGACCCCCGACAAGTCACGCTCTTTCACCCTCCTGTCTTTGCCAAGGTTCTCTCCCTCCGCCTGGAGCACTCTTCCCACCTTCTGTGCCTCAAACGTCCTACGCGTCCTTCATGACCCGATCGGGCAGCCTCCCTCCGTGTCTCACTGCATCTTGAGCAAACCTTTATGTTGGCATCATTTAATGCTATTATATCAACATGATCTGCTCCCTTTTTCCATCTCCCTTACTAGACCACAAGGACCTCAAGAATAAAGGCCATATATCATTCAGTAGACACAATAAATAACGAACTGAACTGTAAAAATACTAAAAATATCACTACTGACATCTCTCAGTTCAAGTGTATAAAATCGATTATGATTTCTTTTTAGACACGAAGTTACAAGAGCTAGTTACCGAGGGAGTGAGGGAGAGAACAGCAAGGAGGTCTGTTCCACTCTGCACGCTGGCATGTTGGAGCCTGCCAAACGCCTACGGCAGCAGCTGCTGGAGCTGAGGAAGGGGAGAGGCCCCTAACCAGCCCCTGTGCTCCTTGGCACTCTCCTTGGTGAATCTGCTGGTCTTTCCAAGATCTGGAGTTGGCCTCAGCCCCTAGGCTGAGGTTTGCTTTTATAAATAGGTACCGAGAATTGAAGCTGCTCTTTGTCTTACTTACCTTAACTAGACGTGAACTTCTACCACAAAAATGGGCGACTTGATCTTACTTGCTGAGAGTCTCAGAATAGTCTGTTAGCAGAGAACCTTTAGTTGACATTCACCATTCATTCATTCAACTATTTTGTTTTGATTAATTGTTTGAAAAATAAAACACGGACATGGGATAAATATTAAGTGGTAAAAAAAGGGATTTAGATCAGTGCTATGCAAAACATCCTTCTGCAGTGATGAAAGTGTTCTACAGCTGTGCTGTCCAATATGGTAGCCACCATCCATACGTGGCTATTCAACCTGGAAATGTGGCTAGTGCAACTGAGGAACTGACTTTTTTATTTTATTTAATTTTAATCAAGTTAAATTTAAATAGCCCCAAGTGACTAGTAGCCAACACATTAGTGCAAAACAGAGAGTAAAGCCTCTCTTTCCCTCTGTTTCCCCTCAGCCACCAGGCTCCTCTCCCCAGAAGTCTCCATTATTATCAGATTCTTGAACATATTTTCAATGATATTCTATGCATATAGAAAGATATATATATGTGCATACGTACAAACAGCAGCATACACTCACACAAACCATTTTGAATCCTGGGGCTTTTTCTTTACAAGATATTTTGTCAATATTTCCATATCAAAATATAGGATTCTGATGGTACTATATCAGAATATAGTACACATATAGGAGTACTGTATATTATTCCTTTTTATGTGCCGGCCACAGCTAGTCCTCTATTCACGGACATTTTGCTTGCTTTAATATTTTTCTGTGAAGACAATCAATAATGAAAATTTCACAGGTCCCCGAGACCATCCACATATTTTATGATTCACTAGAAGGATTATCAGGTCTCAGACTATAGTTGTGAGCACAGCTAAGTGTTATTACAGCAAAAGGATACATAACAGGATCAGCAAGGGGAAAACACATAAGTGGGGCCTGGAGAAATCCACACAAAGGCTTCCTATGTTCTCTTCCTCCTGTGAGAGGACACACTGAGTGTGTGCCTTCCTTTAGTATAAAAAGTGCAGTAACATATGGACAATGTTTCTGCCCAGGGAAACCCACTCAAGACTCACTGCCAAGGTTTTCATCTGGGACTGGCCACATGGGTACCCCCTGCCTAGCAACCACCTAAATTCCAAATTTCCAGAAGGAAAGCAGTTGTTCAATGCCCCATGGGTAAAACAGCCTTATTACTTAGGAAAATTTTCATATCAGCACAGGGAACTATTTACCAGCCAAATTCTCAGATGTCAACCAAGAACCAACCTTGGAAGCAGGCCCTTCTAAGGGGGCAGCCTCACACTTTCCACAGTAGCTCTCTTTTGCACAATAAATATCTTTGCATATGCCTGATTTTTCACATATATAAGTAGGCCTGTAGGGTAAATACCTAGACGTAGAAATGCTGCATCAAAGAACATGAACATTTCTAATATTAATAGATATAGCTGAACCTTACCAATGTACACTTGCACCTGCAATGTATGCGAGTGTTCTAAATCCCCACAAACACAGTGAAGCAAATATTTTAAAATATTTACTTTGTAGAAAGAAACATTCTAGGCTCTGGGGATATAGCGTTAAACGAGGTGGAGGTTCCTTCTTACCTTCTATGGGAAGAAAGGTAGAAATAAACAAGTAAATGAACAAGTGAACCAAATAATTTTGAATAATGGTAAATCACATGAAGAAAGTAGAATTAGATCACATAATATGTGGGGGCAAAGGGGACTACTGTGTATCCAGTAGTGGAGGAAGTTCTCTCTGATGAAACGATCTTTGAGATGAGATCTCAATTACAAGAAGAAGACAACTATCCTGAGACCGGAGGCAGAGCCCTACCAGACAAGCTCGAGGAAGTAGTCCACAGGCCCCAAGGCAGGAACAGAAGGACGGTCCCTATGACCAGAACCCAGTGCTGGACCAAGGCGGAGAATAGTTCAAGCTGAAATCCAAGAGGACAGTAAGGGCTTTCTACATCAATGCAAGAAGCTTTGGTTTCATTCTGAGTGCTGCTGGGAACAACAGTCTCATGCATGCAGACTTTTGACCCTCTCTTGGCCACATAAGAATGGGCCTTGGGCCTGGGACATTCCTTACCAAAAGCTAGTGTCCTGACAACATCACAGCGTCACTGGGCTCATTGCCCTTATGTGGGAATATCTTTCTCGTTTCAGACTCAGTGTGTACTGCTTTGTTCTGCTCAAGTGTATAGGTCATGTAGCACCTGGTCAACCCCACTACCGTATCTGTGCCCTGCAGGAGGAGGACAGCGCCCTTCTGCTCTGGCACAGGAAGGGTGCGTGTAGGCCAGTTGCCCTGCGTTGGCTGCCAGCAGGGACCTGCTGGCCAAGGAGGACTGACACCCAGTACTGAAGCTGATCTTGCTCTGTCCCTTCTCTCTGTGAGTAAAGCGTTGTTCCAACCAGCATTTGACTGTGTTGTGTTTTCCTTGGTGACTCTGATACGAAGATGCAGTGAGCAGAAGTGCTCACATTTCTCCTCCCAATGATAGGAGACAGATGCCGCTTGCTCAACAAGTGCAATGTGAAACTTTTGGAAGATTTTCAAGTAGGGGACAGAAGTGAACAGTTGGCAACTCTGTGGAGAATGGATTTTAGAAAAATAAAGGAAAAATCGGGAAGAATTTGGAAGTTATTAAGGCCTTCCTGGTGAGAGATGATGGTGATGAAGTGTCAATAGTAGCAGCAGGGATGGAAGAAGCGAAGCCAACAAGTGTTGCTGAGAGTTTGGATGTGTGTAGGGGGACTGAAACAAACATCATCTCTGTCCCTGTGTTAGACAATCTTGGGACCAGGCATATTTCCTTTTCCTTGTGTTAAACAGTTCCAAGAACAAGCATAAATAACTCAGCTTATTGCTTGAGGAAATGCTTTCTCCTTAAAGACAAGACTGTGGAACCAACTAAATAGCTTAGTCACCAAGACTAACAGCCTCAATACTATTACCCTGACATAGCTGCCCTCCAAAGTTATTACGCCATAAACTCTTCTCAACCAGTTTCTTGCCTTGAAAGATCCACTTTAAAAATCACCCAGCCCAGGCTCTAGAGTCCTGTCAACATCCTCTCCACCTTCCCCTTCAGAGACACTGCCATGACGGTCAAAGTCGTTTTCTCCCACACTACGGAAGGTCTGATAAACTTAGCTTTACTTGATCAGCATGTTTTCGTTGTCGTCTTTTGTAGAGTTGAAGGCCCAGAGTTTGTTGGGAGAAAAGGAGAAAGAAGCAAAGAGAGTCTTCCGGAAGATTTCTATCCCACCTCTATATTGTCAAGTTCTCAGAATCTTCGAATGAGATCCTGGTAGAATGAGCCCTGGATTAAAATTCAAAACACTTAGTCATTGGCAAATCTATTGACTTAAACCTCTCAATACCTCAAGCTCCTATTCTACTAAATAATGTAAAAATAAAAAGTTAAACTCTGGTCCACCTTCAAAGAATATGAAACAATATATGTAAAGCATTGAGTAGCTTGAGGGGAGAGCTGAACTTTCCGAAGTGAAGGAACTGTAATATTTTCTGATTGGAGTGGAAATTTTAACCCACATTCGACCACCTATACCCCTTTGAAGTACAAGATGAGATTTTCTGATTCCTCAGGAAGTGCCTTGAAACCAACCTAATTATGTTTTACATGAATTTAGATTCTATCAAAATAGGTGAGAGAATTAGCATCTGGGTGTTAATTTTCCTTCAAATAGTAAGAAATAGATAATCCCAGAGCCAGCAGGGCCTTAAAAATAGACATAATCCTAAATTACACAGAATGATGATATATAAAACAAAGAGTACAAATATTGGCAGATAACCATACAAAGCTTTGTCCAGGTTATGCAAATTCAATTCTAAAATATCACTTTTCTCCAAAGAACCCAAGCTTGTTATCATAGACACATTAAAGTTTCGCTGACTTTTGAAATGCACAGAAATCTTTGTTCAAAACCAAAGAAGATAGCTACACTTCTCTCCGGTTTGGATTTTTTTTCAGTGAGTATTTCTCATCAACTATTTGTGATGTCCTTCTACATTGCATGAACCAGGTGCTACAACAAACCAGAACAAGTCTTTTCAACGAAAATACAATAATTGCTCAGAAAACAAGGACCTATAAACAGTGTGCTGTGGTATACGATCTTGCGAAATCTAAATTTAGTGTGGGGTCAATTCCTTTAGGTCACTAAATAGAACCGCCGGCAAATCCAGACAATTACTTTTTGTATTTTTCCCTCTGAACATTTTCACCACCTGTCTTCATGTCTGACCTCTCCAGTCATTTCAAGCAGTTCACAAATGGAAGAAGGAAAAAACCTGGCAAGCCCATATGCCAAACTAAATCACATCCAGAAGACCAAACGCCTTCTGAATCCAAGACGTGGCTATTTATAGACCTGTAATTAGTGATTAAAACCCCAGGGAGTATCTTGTTTTCCTTTTAACCTTAAACTCCTCTCAGCTTCTACTTATTCTCATACTAAATACGATGCCGCACAGTTCTGCCATTTATTAGGAAACAACCTAGTAATTATTATGGGAAATGTTCTCTTCACAGTATGTCTAGTTTGCTTGTGGTTTTAGTGGCCAATTAGTCTTTAAAATAAGATCAGAACCTAATTTTCCATGGTTAACCATCAGAAAACTCAGCAATGTTTCACCATGTAGACATTAGGAGATACATTAAAAATGAAAAGCAAGTTTTTCTTTTTTTTTTTTTTGTTTGCTTGAGGAAGATTGGCCCTGAGCTAACATCTGTGCCAATCTTCCTCTATTTTATGTGGGACACCTCCACAGCATGGCTTGATGATAGGAATGTAGGTCCACACCCAGGATCCCAACCGTTGAACCCTGGGCCACCAAAGCAGTGTGCATGAACTTAACCACTACACCACCAGGCTGGCCCCAAAAAGCAATGTTTAGTTAGTAGTGATATTTCCGATATATTTAAGCTGAAATTATGATATTTAAGAAACAGGTGTTCAAGTAGGAAAAACAGAACCCAGCTTACTACCTTACCACAGCTTTAATAACTGAGAAGTGAGTAACGCTACATTAAAAGTTTGCTTATCTGTTATCAATTGCTCTGAAGATTTAAAGAGTCAAGGACTATATATTTGCTTAATTAAAATTTGTGGAATATAAACAGGCACTTCACTTCTAGCATTGAAAAACAAATATCAGGAAACAAAAAATTGATTAAAGATCTCAAATAATTTATGTAGATCCCTTGCCCTGAGGAGGGGCAGCACAAGGCCCCACTGCTTACATGTGGGCTGCGCATAGTCCCTTCCTCCCTAAGAGTGCAGTAGGGAGAGAGGGAACAGGCGACACTGTGCCGCAGAGAAATCTGACCAAGACACCTTAGCCGGGTGACCAAGGTCACTACCAACAGTGACAACTCGTGTTGACAGTATGTACCCTCGATATGATGTGATGGGAATGGCACTGCCCCTGTGGATATTACTTCCCCAAACTCATGAGCCCAGTCTAATCATGAGGAAAACACCAGACCAGTCCCACTAGAGGGGCCTCCTACAGAATGCCTGACCAGGATCCCCCAAAACTGCTAAGGTCATCGAAAAAATGAAAGTCTAAGAAACCGTCACAACCAAGAGGACCCTAAGGAGACATGACAACTAAATGTGGTGTGGTATCCTGGATAGAATCCTGCAATAGAAGAAGGACATTAAGCAAAAACTAAGGAAATTTGAATGAAGTATGGACTTTAGTTAATAATATATCAATATTGGTTCATTAATTGTAATGAACGTGCTATACTAATATGTCAATAATAGGGGAAAATGTGGACTATGTGACTACCCTCTGAACTACTTTCTCAATTTTCTGTAAATATAACTATTGTAAAAACTAAAGTGTATTAAAAATAATAATAATAATAATACATGTGAGCACATCCAGCATCCAGATCCTGGTTTCTAGTACCAAAGGCTCCTCAGAGAAATGGCTGATTCTTGGACTAGGGCAGGACATAAAACCTGGCACATCTTGTAGTGTCAGAAAGTAAGACAGTGCTCAAAAGAAAAAAATCCATGATGATGAGTGCATGTCAAAAGGATACAGGAACCAACTGAAAAAGCTTCTAAGGGCCAAAGCTGAAAAGAAGTTAATCATTTAGCTTTTGCCACTAACACAAGGAGGGAAGAAACTCATTGATTGCAGGCTGTTTATGAACCAGGCACGATGTTGAATGCTGAGCATTCACGCCCAATTTAATCCAAGGAACCACTCTGTGAAGTAGATGTGATTATCCCAGCTTTACAAACGAGGAAGCTGCAGGTCAACAAGTTTAGCTATACCTAATGTCACACAGGTCTCAAGGATAAAACCAGGTTTGGGAAGTTTTTTTGGCAAGGAAGATTGGCCCTGAGCTCAAATCTGTTGCCAGTCTTCCTCTTTTTGCTTGAGGAAGATTGTTGCTGAGCTAACATCTGTGCCAGTCCTCCTCTATTTTGTATGTGGGATGCTGCCAAGCATGGCTTGATGAGCGGTGTGTAGGTCTGCGCCCTGGATCTGAACCCAGGAACTTGGGGCCACAGAAGAGGAGTATGCAAACTTAACCACTACGCCACCAGGCTGGCCCCAACCTGGGGTTGCCTAGCTCCTGAGTCCATACTTTTTTCACTATCCCATGCTACCTCTAATTCAAATTCAATCTTCATCTGGTCATGAAACTTAGTCCAAATTATATAAAATGTTTTTGTAAATATCCATTAAAAAGTTAAAAAAAATTGGATGGGGGAGAAGTGCCTTATATTAGAATTTATTATTATTATTCCTTTAGTGATCATTATGGACAAATTACAAACAAAAAGAGCTGCAGAGCTGAGGAAATGAAAAAGATAACCATCCCGATCAAGGTACCCAGTGCTTCACTGTTCTTGGAGCTTGACTTAGCATCCCAGCGGTGGCATCTAATACTTACTCTGCTTCTTGAAAATCAGAGTGTTTCTGCTTCATTTCTGCTTACTTAGCCTCCGAAAGAACCAGTTTCAATTACAAATTGATGAGTAAACACCTAGTAGAACCTTTGTGTAACCTCATCAGAGGAAAGAACCCCACATAAGGCCATTCCCATCAAGCTGCCGGCCTGGAAAGGCCAGAGGGGATCTATTTAAACAGAGCTTCACCAGGGAAGACTTGATGCACAGTAAAAACACAACTCAGCATCTCACACACACACACTGCCCGTCCAAGGTCACGTCACCCCGCCCACATCTCCACTCCCGTTTCCTCTCCCTGTCGCCTCCAGCCACACCACCTGGTTCTGGGTTATCTTGTCACCCAAAGGCCTCAATATCCAGACACTGACCCAGGGACTGGCCATCACTGGGCTTAATCTATACTCCTCTGCATCGCTTTTATTGAAATTATTTCTTCTTTGTGGGTAAATCACTCACATTGGTTATTTTGGACTATAAGAGTTTTATCTAAATCTTTTCTTCCTTAAATCTCTTTACCTAGTGGTCCATTCCAACCACATTTTCAAAGTCTAATTTGAACATTATCCCAGGAATTGTGTAGCCTGAAAAGTTTAAGTCCTAGACAACGAGCAGGTCTATGGGGTATCCCAGAATATATTTTTCTGGCTTGGAAATTGCATCCTTTTGGACCCCTTTTTTCCTTCCAAATTATGCTCTTTATCATTGTTCGATTAGTCACTTTTACCTGTGGATCATTTTCATTATATCTTTGTAAACAAGTACTGTATAGTATATGAAACAACTTTTTAAACCTCAGAGTCCAACCATGTTATTTTCTTATTTTCTTTGCATATACAAGCCCTAACTCATTGAAGAACAGATGAAGAGGTTGAAAAATATCTGGCACCAATATAGGTAAAAACAGCCTTATTATCCTGAGAAGGCATCTAAGGCCTTCCACATTGGGCTTCCAGACTCTGGGAAAGCTGGATGAGACCACAGCTCAGATCTAAATGGCTTGATGTGCAGAAAACCAACTCGAGTTTCTCTGTCAAAGAAAAAGCCCTGTCATTGGGGATGATTTGCTGGGGTTGGTGGTGATATTAACTGATAAAGATTACTAATCTTTCTATAAATAAGTTATGGAACAATTTTAAACAATTCATTTTTCTTCTTTAAAGAAAATTGTGTGGCTAACTTCCAAATAAAATGTATATTTTGCCCGCCTTATAAAAGTTAACAACAATATACATGACAGAATTCTAAGCAGAGCTTGAAAAATATTATTTCTAATATTTTCCCACAGTAACAGTCTGGAGAACGTTTTTTCTTATTAGACAACGAAGCAGCCAGCCCTGTGTAACATTCTGGCAATTTGCCTCTCTGGACGAGGGTGGGAAAAGCAAGTATTCAAACTCTGGGAAAACCCATCTCCAAGGAAACCCCCATGTTTACCCTTCTTGGGGGAAAGTGTGTGAGCGCAGGACTCTCCGTGTCCAGGCAGGTGACACACAGAAAGAGCTTTCAGAGATGGGGACTCCAAAGCCCTCCCCAGCGAGTGCTGGCAGTCATCAGCTTATTAGGCTTCTTTGGTAATTAGATGTCTGTGTAACTGCCCAAAGCCACATGCTACCATGAAAAATGACATCTCTGGGAACTGAGCCCCTGGATTTAACGGCTGACAGAGAGAAATGGCCGAAAAGAAAGAGGGGGCTGAGGAAAGGGTAGAACCAGTTGCAGAGAGAATGGGGCAGAGCTTCTCTCACACAAAAAAAGATCAAATTGTAGCATCCAGGGTTTCTAATTAAACTTGGATTATTTAAAAGCCATTCCCTCTCCTGTCACAGACTGTTTTAGAAAGGATTAAGCACATGCCAAAGAAGAGATTTGGGGGTCACAAACCATTGAACAAATAGCACCCTTTTAATATAATAGGTCAAATATGAGCCTGGCTCCCAGTATAGAAAAACCTAGAAAATGTACATACTGGTTAATATTAGATTTTGTACAAACGAGTATGGGAGAAATAGCCAAACTGTACCATGGATACAACTGCGTCCTTGCAGCCCACTTAAGAGATCCACTGTAAGCTCTTAGAGAACCAATTTTAATGGATTTTTAAAACAAGATTAAGATTCAGTCCTTTGTCATCAAAACACATGTTGTCTGGTAGGGTAAAAAGGAAAGCACACTCTGTGATCAGAGCAGCAATGGAGGCTCAGAGAGGGATGGAGAACATGTGGTTAGGAGTAAGAGTAAAACCTTTACGGATGAAGCATATTTGAAATAACCCATGAAGGAGAAAGAGTCTTGAGTTTTGATAGGTAGAGATGGTGAGAAATAGTGTCCAGGGAAAGAGGCAATAGCCAATAATTAATAACAAGGGTTTTAGGTCCATGGAATCAGCAATCTGTTTAGAGCAGTGGTTATCAAAGAGTGGTCCCTGGACCACAGTATCACCACAATAAGGAAACGTATTAGAAATGTTAATTCTTCCAAAGAAGATATTTAAATGGTCAACAGGTACGTAAAAAGATGGTCAACATCATTAATCATCAGAGAAACGCAAATCAAAACCACAATGAGATATCACCTCACAACTGTTAGAACAGCTATTATCAAAAAGACAAGTGATAACAAGTACTGGAGAGGACAGAGCGAAAAGGGAACCCTTGTGCACTGTTGGTGTGAATGTAAATTGGTGCAGAGACTATGGGAAACAGTATGGAGGTTCCCCAAACAGTTAAAAATAGAGCTACCATATGATCCAGCAATTCCATTTTTGGGTATGTATCTAAAGAAATGGAATCTCTATCTCAAAGAGGAAACTGCACTCCCAGGTCCACTGCAGCATTATTTACAATAACAAACACATGGAAACAACCTAAGTGTTCATCTACAAATGACTGGATAAAGAAAATGTGGTACACATACAGTGGAATATTATTCAGCCATAAAAAAGGAAATTCTGCCATTTGCAACAACATGGGTGGACCTCAAGGGCGTTATGCTCAGTGAAATAAGTCAGACAGAGAAACACAAATACTGCATGATCTCACTTATATGTGGAATCTAAAAAATGAATTTATAGAAACAGAAAACAGATTGGTGGTTGCCAGAGGCTGGGGTGGGGGCAGCATTTATTCTCCTCTTGTAATGGTATCTATTCCTATTTTGTTATTTTAACTCAAGCATTTCAAACAAATGTGCTTTTATAGGGAAACTCAAGGCCATTTTTGAGGTAACTAGAAAACAAATATGCACATAAATACTGCAAATGTTTCCCAGTCTGGGAAACAATAGATGCAAAACTGACCATTTCATAGCAGACTGCATCGTAATTCAGGGATATTAATACTCAAAGAATAAAATAATTTAGTTATTTTTAAAATAACAACAACTATGCAATAAAGAAAATGCAGGAATAAACATTGAAAAGAATCGATGCTCTGACATTCAGTGCCTAACTGCAGAAATGTACCCAAGTTTTCCAAGATGGGAATCAATAAGGCTTCAGTGGTGAGAAAGCAGCCTGAGCTAGAGAATTGTTACACTTGGAGACAGGAGGGCAATATGGCGTAGACGCTAGGAGTGTTGGCTTGGAGCTTGAAGGGACTCCCATTGATCTCACTGAGACAATTTCAGGATCCAAATAAATAATAAAAGCAATGGATTATAACCCATTAGAGAAAATATAAATCCATGAGTGCAACACTATACAAATAAATAAATGAATAAATAGAAAGTTTGATAAGAAGCAGAATATTTTAGAATTTCAACATACCTTTGCAAAAATTACTTACTAATTGTAAGAAGAGAAGAAGAATTTTATAGCAGAGAAGCCTGGCTGACCCTACCTGAATTAAGAGATCAAAATGAACAGCATTAGATGCAAGACAAATGGAAATCAGGTGCCACCTGAGAGGCTGCAGTGAGAAGACACAGCATCACTTCTGAGATAGCCCAAAGATGCCTGAATCTAATCATGAAAAACACAAGAAACAAACCCAGATTTAAGGGCATTCTAAAAATAACTGGCCTATAATCTTCCAGCATTAAAGTCATGAAACTCAAGGAGAGGCTGAGACACTGTTTCAGACTTAAAGTGGCTAAAAAGACATGACAACTAAACGCAACATGTGATTCTGAACTGGATCCTTTTGCTGTAAAGACATTGTCGGAACAACTGAAGAAACTTGAATGGGATCTCAGCATTCGATGTTGACCATACGTGGCTGTTAACTTCCCAAGTTGGGTGGTTGTAGTATGGCTATCTGTGAGAATGTTCTGAGCTGTAGGAATTACACACTATGTTGTTTAGAGGGGATGAGCATTGGGTGGAGGATTTATCCTCGAGTAGTTCTGGAAAAACAAAGTTACTGTACTTCCATCTTTCCCATAAGCTTAAGAATGTTTCAAAGTAGAAATTACTAATAAAAAATAAAACAAAAAGTTCTTGCTTTGGAAGGCCTGCGCTGGTTGCCAGTGTTTGAAATCCAATGTGAGGTCACAAACCCAATGGATAGTCCCGGACTTTCAGCGACGCCTGCAAGCAGGGGAGCAGGGTTCCAGCAGGGGGTGGGGCAGAACTCAAGAAGCTATTTTGAGTCCTATTCAACAAGACAAAGCTTCTGGAGGGCCTGTGCTCAGTCCCAGGGCAGGTCAGGCAGGATCAGAGCTCCACCCTGCATGGAGTTCCGCCAAGACTCCATGGAGTTTCAGGAAACTTAGGCACAGGAACAACACGGAAGCCCAGCTGGCCCAACATGATAGACAACAGGGCACAAAGTAATCTTCAGAAGCGGAACACAGCGGGGAGACTCTGAGTCCCACAGCATTCCTTAATCGCTCCCCCTCTATTCATTGCAGCATTCTTTTTAATACCAAAACCTGGGTTGGGGGGGGGAGGGCCGGGTAGTTTGAATGTCCACCAATAGATGATTGGTTAAATAAATTGTAATACAGCCATACAATGAAATACTTCTCAACTATTAAAAAGATGTGACTTACTAATGTGTTCTGACTATAAGTCCATGGGAGCAGGCAATTTCTCTACTCCATCGTTTACTCTCTATCCCTGGTACCTGAAAACAGTGTCCCATGTAGTACTTAATCAATAAACATTTGTTGAATATATGAAGGAATGAATGAATATGAAATTTTAAAAAGCAGGTTACAAAATAGTATCAATAGTCCAATCTCTTCAAACTTTTACCTGGATTTCTCAAGCCCTCCAGTGTTTATCCTTTTCCTTTAAATACTGGAACCTAACAACCCTCGCCCTAATCACGTTAACCTTTTTCTCATGGGAGGCACATTTCTAGAGGAGAGAGGGCTTGTACTCTCGTAGGAGCTGCCTGTCACCTCTCATTCCAATTTCCTGCTCGGTCCTGTCTCAGCTCTCACCCCAGGACATCTCTGTCCTCTTGGACACAGGCATGGCCTGTCCCCCTTCTTCATTGCCTCTGTCACCACTAAGAAAAGGCAGTTTTGTGCAGCATGTTTTAGTTGAAGTTCTGTGAGCAAAGGAGGTCATTTGAGCTTAGTACAAAGAACAATTTGAAAATAAATAGTAGGCATCGCTCACTGTCCCTAAACTCACAGGGCCTTCTTTCACTCACAGGAAACTGCTTTCCCATACTTGTGGCCTTCCTAGTTCCCAGTGTAGGGGAGGAAGACATTTCCTCTTCCCAAATGGGGGTTCGTCTGGCCGGAGAACGAATTAAATTCACATGAGACAGAATAGCAAGAGAAAATTAAACAAAGCTTTATGAGGAACCATGGCCCGGGGCCTTTCTTCTCGAAGGAAGAAAGGGCACCCAAGAAGTGGGGTGCACATAGTGGTTATATACCCCCAAACAGGGTGTTTCACATGTGATTGAAATGTCCCTTTTACAATAGTCACGAGGTTGCTCTGTCAGCACAGCTCTTGATGGAAATGACAGATAGGTCTGCTGTCTCAGTGAGCGCAGCAGGGTGGCAGGTGTGTTACCTCGGGCTGGGGGGTCACAGATGAGCGCTGCAATCGGTTCCCAGCCTAAAGAAAGATGCTTAATCTTTAAGGAGATGCCAATGTTGGGAGGGGGAGGGAAGTCAGTTACAGGAGGTTACCAGACTAGCACAATAAAATGTAGATTTGAGTCTTTGCCTTTGGTATTGATTAAGAGTTTTTAGAGAGAAGGTCATCTCCTTTCTTCTTCCTGGTACAGAGAGGGAGGCACCTTTGCAGATAGAGATTTACCTTACAAATGTAAACGTGTCCTAAGGAAGGGCAAGTTCCATTCCTCAGAGCCTCCTTCCCTGTCCCAGTTTGTCAAAAGCAATCAGCCTCAAATAATCCTGATGCCAAAGAGACATACCTTGGGGTGGCCAATTCCAGGTCCCCACACCAGCATCCCAAGTCTCCTTCCTCAGCTCTTCCCTGCTGGGGTCTGCTCTCACATCTCCCGTTTCCCACGTACACGGCTTTCTTCAATGCACACCCCATGCTTGCTCTCATGCAGCTCTAGAAACAGTGAAAACAACTATTACTTTACTCTGCACAGCAATTTTGGTCTCTTCTTGGTCTCAAGTTCTTCCATCCAGCTGAGCCCTGAGTCTTTCCTTTTCATGGGCCACTAAACCAACCCATTATTGTTTTCTCCCATCTGAAACTACTGTTTCATCTGATTTTAAGGAGATTCATGCTGTATCTCCCTAAAACATTTTCTGCCCTCCTAGATCAGTCTGCTCAAAGTGAGGGCTATTTTGGAACTAGTAAATGTTCTAGCCTCATTATGCAAATATATAGTCAGGGAGAATATACACCAAAACATTAGCAGTAGTTGTATCAGGCAGGTGGGGCACCAGGGGTTGAAATCAACAGGGCTAGGCAGGCAACAAAATGGATTGAATCAGGCTGATGTAGGAAAGATTTCTTCTAAAGAAGCAACAAAGTTTGCAGTAACATTGCTTTGACAGACATGATTTACTCTAAAAAATTACGAATATTAATATAATGTATTCAGGTTACCTCCATAGACATAGGTTTCCCTAAAATTAATATAGATACTTGCTTCAAATTTTCATAACTAAAGAATAGTCCACCCAAATCCTCAATTAGAGCCCAGAAGAGCCAGATCTGGAGATTTTACCACAGACATCTGAGATTCAGGTATATACATAATCTCTTCTGACCTCTAAGTAATAGCTTATTTAAAAGAAAGTGCTAAAATGACAATTCACCCAATTAAAAAAGGGACAAAGGAACTGAAGAGGCATTTCTGCAAAGAAGAAATACAAATGTCCAGCAACACATAAAAAGATCATCATTAACCATCAGGGAAAAGCAAACTGAAACCACAATAAGATACCACTTCACACTCACTAGGATGACTAAATGGAAAAGCCAGATAATAACAAGTGCTGGTGAAGATGTGGAGAAATTATAATCTTCATACACTGCTGGTGGGAATGCAAAATAGTGCAGCTGCCGTGGAGAACAGTTTGGCAGTTCCTAAAATGGTTAAACATAGAGTTAGCACATGATCCACCAATTCCACTCCTAGGCATACACCCAAGAGAAGAGAAAACAACATTCACACAAAAGCTTGTACACAAATATTCACAGTAGCCGAAAAGTAGAAACCTCCCAAAGGTCCACCAACCGATGAATGAAAAAAGAAAAGGTGGTCTATCTGTACAATGGAATATTATTCAGCAGTAAAAAGGAGTGAAGTACTGAATACATGCTATGACCTGGATAAACCTTGAAAACGTTATACTAAGTGAGAGAAGTCGGTCTCGAAAGACTACATATTATATGACTCCACTAACGTGAAATGTCCAGAATAGGCAAATCCACAGAGAGAGAGAAAGCAGATTAGCAGTTGCCAGGCGGAGGTACCTGCAAAGGGGTTCACAGTTGTTTTCTGAAGTAAACAAAATGCCTTAAAATTGCTTGTGGTGATGAATGCACACAACTCTGTGAATATACTAAAAGTCACTGAATTGTACATTATAAATGGGTGAATTGTATGGTATGTGAATTATATCTCAATAAAGCTCTTTAAAAAGTACTAAGCGAGCCAAACAAAACACATCTGCAGGCCTGACGTCACCGACAGACCCTCCAGTTGGGGATCTTCGCTTTATCCTTTCTCATTTACACAATGTTTTTTAGGGAGCATTGTCTTAGTAAGCTCTCTCTGCCATAACAAAACGCGACAGAGTTGGTGGCTTAAAGAACAGAAATCTATTTCCCATCACTCTGGAGGCTGGGAAGTCCAGATCAAAGTGCTGGCAAGGCAGGCTTCATTCTGCAGCCTCTTATCTTAGATAGTAGGTGGCCACAACCTCTCTGTGTGCTCCTGACACCTCTCCTCTGTGCATATGAGGGGAGAGAGAGTGAGCAAGCTATCTGGGGTCTCTTCCTACAAGGGCAGGAATCCCATCATGAGGGCCCCATCTCCATGACCTCATCTAACCCTCATTACCCGCCAAAGGCCCCATCTCCAAATAGCATCTCATGCAGGTTAGGGCATCAACATTTGAATTTTGAGAGGACACGTTTGGTCCACAACAAGCATGAAGTACTCTGTAATTTTGAAAACTCTAACAAAAATTTTAATAAAAATAATTAAACTTTTACTTCCTATAGTCTGGCTTTATCCTAAAGACTAGAATGCAAGCTCCATGAGGACGGGGATGTACTCACCAGCGAATCCTAGCTATCTGACACAGAGTTGGCGCTCAAAAGTATTTGCAGAAAAAAGGAAGAGAGGGAAAAAGGGAGGGAGGGAGGGGGGACTAACAAACAGGGGCCTAGGACAGAGCCTGCAGGTGGAGGTGAGGAACACAGAGGGAGGGGGGACTAACAAACAGGGGCCTAGGACAGAGCCTGCAGGTGGAGGTGAGGAACACAACGCTATGGGACCTACAGGGCTGCGGAGGCCAGGAGTCAGGCCCTCTGGGACCTTCATTCCTGAATTTCACCTGCTCATTCAGGTACGGTCCTTGCCTGAGTCTACCCTGCTTTAAAGACAGGCAGTGAGCTGAGGTTTAGGGAACTCACCTCTAAGGGAATCCTTGTGCCTGCCTTAAGTAACTTCAAATGACAGATGTAGCAAGGCCATCCACACATCGACGTGAACCAACACAATGAATTAGAGGTCACCCAGGAGAGCCAGAACAAGGCTCCCCGTGAAAGGAGATGACAGTGTCCCGCACAGGCAGGGGGCGCTCTCTGGTGGACCACGTCAACTCGTGTGGCAGCAGGGAATGAAGTCAAGGGTGGGAGGTCTACTGAAAGCAGCCGTGGGATTTCGTCTGTGACTGGGTGGTGCCTGTAACCCGTGTGCCTCAGCTGCCAGGAAACAAGAGTTCCCGGAGTTGCCATAAAGGAGCGTGCGCGTGAGCTGCGCGGCGGATCGCATCTCAGTTTTGCTCCTCCAGCGCTGTGAGCCTCGCCACGGCGCGTGTCACTGGCTCACTTCCTTTCCTCTCCACTCTCCACCTTGGTCCATGCGTTATCTGCCAAAGGTAGGGTCTGACATCTTTCACTTAACAGTAGTGTCTAAAGTAATATCCAACATGATTCAGCTTTCGAATCACACAGGCAGAGAACTCACCGTTGGGGGAGAAATTTCCAAGAACAGCGAAGAAATCAGCACTATGTTGCAAGGCTGCGCTTTAAAAGAAACGCTACCTTCTATTGTCTAATACATTACACACTACAAAGCACCTTCCCATGTTTACCTCACCTGAACTTTTTGTATCTCACAGGATTGTCATCTGGAAGCTGAAGCTCAGAGAAGGGAGATAATGAAAATATTTAAGACTGATTGAGTTCTTACGCTGCGCAGCCACCACTCTCAGTGTTTAGGTGTGTGAGCCCATTTGATGCTCACAGTCACACTGCCAGGAAGAGAAGGTTATTAGGCAGTCAGGGAACGTGAGGGAATGGCCCCGAGAGGCTCCTACCTGGTCAAGTCTCCCACACACACAGGAGGCCGTGGGAAAATGGGCGCAGACCCAGCCCTGCGGCTCTGAGCACCCGGGCTTGTCCTGTGCACCTGGGCTCCCTCTGTGTGCAGCGCAAACAGAATTTAAAAACCACCTAGAAGGCATTATGTTAAGTGAAATAAGACACAGAAAGAAGAATACAGTACAATTTCACTTATATGTGGAATCTAAAAAAACCCAAAACAAATGAACAAACAAAACAGAAACAGACTCATAATACAGAGAACAGACTGCCAGGGGGTGGGGGCTGCTGGCAAATAGGTGAAGGGGATTAAGAGGCACAAACCTCCAGTCAGAAAATAAATAAGTCATGGGGACATAATGTACAGCATAGGGAATATAGTCAACAGGATTCTAATAACTTTCTATGATGACAGATGGTTACCAGTCTTATCAGGGTGATCACTTTGTAATGCAAATAAAGGTCAAATCACTATGTTGTACACCTGAAGCTAATACAATACTGTTTGTCAACTGTACTTCAGTAAAATAAACAAACAAATAAATAATAACCGTTCTGTCGATTCCAGGACTTTTCCACCATTTGCTAGTCAAGATCATCACTGCTTTTAGAGAGAGTGCTGAAGTGGTGGGAGTATTTGATTTGAGTTTTAATAAAGATAGATGATTTACAATCTTGCCTTTCTGGACTTCCATATCCTAAAAAAGACATTGTGTATCTTCCCAAATCCCTTTAAAATAGGCTTCCTGAAGGAGATGGAAATGGAGTCTGAGTGGAATGACTGTGCAGTTGGCTCCTTTCCCTTAAGGAGCTTTCATTTTCAAGGAGACAAGTTTTGCAGATTTAAAACAATTGGAGAGCACCATTAACACAAGTGCTAAATTGTATGGTAGAGACAAATGGTTCTCATCCTGGGCATGAGGATCTAGGGCCCAGTAGAGGTTGCTGTGTATAAGCTACATAGTGGTACATGCCAGCCTCGTGAGGATCCTTTTTCACTTATCAGTTTGTGTGTGCATGTGTGTGTAGGGCAGGGGAAGGTATATGATTGTATGGTTGTGATTGTACATTTAGTCTTTATTGATTGGGAATGTAAGTATGTGTGTAGATGGGTTCAAGAACACCTTGGTACCTTGCAGATTGCTGGGAGGATGGTGGTGTAGGAGGACTCCGAACTCACCTCCTTCCACAAATGTAACAAATATACAACTACCTACGGAACCATTACCTCTTAGAGAGAACTGGAAACTGGGTAAAGAGAACCCCCACAACAACAAACAACACTGGCAGAGGTAGAAATATCCCTCTGCTGAGGAAAAAAACTACATCCTAGCCAGGGTGCTTACAGCTAGGAGCAATCTTAAGGTACGAAGCTTTCCGTGGTGGACCAGGAGATCTGAGTGGGAGAGGTTTGCCACAATAAGCAGCCTTTGAATTCTGCACAACCAAGACAAATGTCATAATACCTGGCTTTGCTGGCTATTAAAATCAACAGGGAATACCCCTAGAAAAGTTATTCAACATAAGAGAAAGAAAATACTGTTCTTAACAGGCCCACACAGAGATTCACTTATTCTGGAAATGAACTCAAAATTACCAGAAAGGTACACAGTCCTTTGGTAAAAGAGACTCACCTGATTAGCTCTGAGTGCATCTCAGAAAGACAGGAGGTGGTTGGGACTATCTCTCCAGGGACTGAGACACTGGTGGCAGCCATTATTGTGACCAGAACAGGTGTGCTGACACAGAAGCTGGCAGACACCATTGGATTTCTTCCTCTAGCCTGTTAGCACAGGGTTTGTCCCATCCACTAGAGCACTGATTTAATCCAGCTCAGCCAGTGCAGAAAGGCTGCCCTAGGGCCTGGCCTTCCCACCAGCAAGCCCACAGGGAGTTTCTAGGCCCATGTAGGCAAAGTGTATAGGACTTCTGTAGCAGGAGAAGTGGATCTGCCTTGGCAGGGCAGGGCATGCACATGGGGTGGGACTGCATTGGCAGAGTGTGTGAGCCCACAGGCAGTGAGGTGTGTCAGTCACACAGGGGATCTGCCCCACATTGCAAAGCCTGAAAGGACTGTGTGCTGCCACGCCCAGGGCTGGCACCTCGCAGCTGCATTCCTGAGAGAGCTGACAATAGCCTTGCAGGCCACAGGCCTACAGCAATTGTGAGCCCCTGAGCCTAGCAACCAGCCACACTTGAGGCCTGACTCACTTAACAGCAAGACAGCAGCAGGTGTACCCTATTAGACCTTGCAGCCAGCCGTGCTGAGGCTTGCCCCACCCAATAAAGTGACCAACGTTACCATAGCAGCTGAGCCTCTCAACTAGCTGACTCCGGGACCAGCCTAGCCTACCCATGCACCTGCAGCAAGAACAGCCCTGCCACAACAGAAGGACACACTTAGCCCACACAGAGGACGCTCCTGGAACACTTGGAACTGGTGATGATAGGAAAGTATATTGCTGGCCCTCATAAGGCATCTCTTACATAAGGCCACAACTTCAAGATGGGCAGATGAAGCTGACCTACCTAATACATAGATACAAGCACAGAGAAGTAGGCAAAGTGAGGAGACAGAGGAATATGTTCCAAATAAGGGAACAGGACAAATCCACAGAAAAAGAACTAAATGACTTGGTGGGCGGAGCAAAATGGCGGGGTGAGCTGACCCGGGATTCTCTCCCCTCCAAAATACAACAAAAGATTGGAAGAACTGAATTTCAGAGAATAAACATAATGCCAGCTCATTAGAGACCTACAATACCAAGAAGGCGGAGATCATAACCTTGCTTACACCTTCGGAGGCGCTGGAACGGTAGGAGAGAACATCGCTCCCTCCCCTAGAGTCTGCGATCACTGCGGCGCGGGTCGGGAAGGAGCGGAGGAGGGGCCGCGCGACCGGGGGATCATCCAGGACTCCTGCTGCTGGTTCAGTGGAGACCTGCTGATGGGGGGGGGGGGAAGCTTCCGTCCGAGGGGACCCTATAAATCAAGGGCCTTGGGAGACCAGAGAACAAAACTGATCTGAACCCAGACCGGCGCGTGTAACAGCCCCTCCCCCCTAACAAAGCCAGTGGGCGCAGCCATCTTGCCCCAAGGCGGAGAGCTAACACGCCGCTCTCAACCCCCATCTAGTGGCGACAGGCTGTAACTGCAACTGAATTCTACCACCATGAGAAAAAACTGCTCCTCTACCATCCAGCAATTTATAAAAGCCCCAGACCAGAAGGAAAACAATAAAAACACAGAGTTAAGTCCTGAGGACTTGGAATTAGGTAAACTAAGTGATAATGAATTCAGAGCAGCTATAATCAAAAAACTCAATGAGGTAGACAGAAAGATAGAGAAACAAGCCGAGTTCTGGAGTTACTTCACAAAAGAGATTGAAATCATAAAGAAGAATCAAACAGAATTAGATGAAACAGAGATGAAAAACACAATGGACCAGATAAAACAGAATACGGATTCCCTGAATGCCCGTGTAGACAACCTAGAGGAGCAAATCAGCATAATCGAGGACAGACAGGCTGAATGGCGCCAGACAGAGGAAGAAAGAGAACTAAGAATTAAAAAAAATGAGGAAAATCTCCGAGAGATAATGGATTCAATGAGGAGTAAGAACATAAGGATCATAGGAATTCCCGAGAATATGGAAAAGGAAAATGGAGCAGAAAGTGTGCTTAACGAAATTACTGAAGAGAACTTCCCAAATCTAGGGATCAATGGAGAAATGTGTGTGGAGGAGGGTTTTAGATCTCCTAGATTTGTCAATGTAAAAAGACCCACCGCAAGGCACATAATAGTAAAGTTGGCAAATAGGAATGATAAGGAAAGAATACTCAGGGAAGTAAGAAAAAAAAAGAGAATAACCTATAAAGGAGCCCCTATCAGACTGTCAGCAGATTTCTCTACAGAAACCCTACAAGCTAGGAGAGAATGGAGTGATATATTCAAAGCTTTAAAGGATAAAAACCTTCAGCCAAGAATACTCTATCCAGCAAGAATTCCCTTCAGATATGAGGGAGAAATTAAATCTTTTCCAGACAAACAAAAGTTAAGGGAATTTGTAACTAAAAGCCCTCCATTACAAGAAATCCTCAAGAAGGCTCTCATACTTGAAAAAAGAAAAAAGGGAGAAAGGGGACACAATCCACAGACTAGGGAGACCGATGGATAGAACCAGAACAGGATAGCAAATATTCAACTATTGCATTAGGGTAAAAATAAGGAAACTACCAAAACAAGGACGATCTTAGCACTCTAACTACAAATCAATAAGACGAGTTGGAATAAAAAATGAAAATAATTATTTAGGAGGGGAAGAGCAAAGGGTCTAAATCAGTATTGGTCGAGTAAGTAAGAGACCACCAGAGAATAGACTATATTATACACGAGATTCTAAATACAAACTTCAAGGTAGACACTAAAATAAAGTACAGAACAGAGTCACAAATCATAGATAAGGAAAAATCTAAGAAACCCAGCATAAGAAATTGCAGTATTAAATGGGTAGTCTAAAGTGCCCAGGAAAAGAAACACAGGAAAACAAGATAATGAGCGACAGATTGACAGCATTAAGTCCACATGCATCAATAATCACTCTCAATGTGAACGGATTGAACTCTCCAATAAAAAGACACAGAGTGGCAAAATGGATTAAAGAACAAGATCCAACAATTTGTTGCCTCCAGGAAACACACCTCAGCCCCAAGGACAAACACAGACTCAGGGTGAAGGGGTGGAGGACAATACTTCAAGCAAATAGCAAGGAAAAAAAGGCAGGCGTTGCAATTCTCATATCAGACCAAGTGGATTTCAAAATAAGACAGGTAAAGAGAGATACAGAGGGACAATATATAATGATCAAAGGGACACTTCATCAAGAAGAAATAACGCTTATAAATATCTATGCACCCAACACGGGAGCACCAAGATTCATAAAGCAACTATTAACAGACCTAAAGGAAGATGTTAAAAACAACACAATAATAGTAGGGGACCTCAACACCCCACTCACATCAATGGACAGATCATCCAGACAGAAAATCAACAAGGAAATAGTGGAGCTGAATGAAAAACTAAAACAATTGGACTTAATAGACATATATAGATCACTCCACCCTGAAGGAGCTGAATACACATTCTTCTCAAGTGCACATGGAACATTCTCTAGGATAGACCATATATTGGGAAACAAGGCAAGCCTCTACAAATTTAAAAAAATTGAAAAAATAACAGGCATCTTCTCAGATCATAGTGCTATAAGGCTAGAAATTAATTACAAGAAAAAAGCTGAGAAAGGCACAAAGATGTGGAGACTAAACAACACACTACTGAACAAGCAATGGATCATTGAAGAAATTAAAGAAGAAATAAAAAAATACCTGGAAACAAATGAAAATGATAGCATGCCATACCAACTCATATGGGATACAGCAAAAGCTGTATTAAGAGGAAAATTCATTGCAATACAGGCACATCTTAACAAACAAGAAAAATCCCAGATGAGCAACCTTAAAGCACACCTAACTGAACTAGAGAAAAAAGAACAAATGAAGCCCAAAGTCAGCAGGAGAGAAATAATAAAAATCAGAGCAGAAATAAATACTATTGAAACAAAAAAGGCAGTAGAAAGGATCAATGAGACAAACAGCTGGTTTTTTGAGAAGATAAATAAAATTGACAAACCACTAGCCAGACTTACAAAGAAAAAAAGGGAGAAAGCTCAAATAAACAAAATCAGAAATGAGCGAGGAGAAATAACAACAGACTCTGCAGAAATACAACAGATTATAAGAGAATACTACAAAAAACTATATGCCAACAGAATGGATAACCTAGAGGAAATGGATAAATTGCTGGACTCCTACAATCTCCCAAAGCTCACTCAAGAAGAGGCAGACAATTTGAACAGACCAATCACAAGGAAAGAGATTGAAACAGCAATCAAAAATATCCCAAAGAATAAAACCCCAGGACCAGATGGCTTTCCTGGGGAATTCTACCAAACTTTCAGAGAGGATTTAATACCTATCCTTTTCAAGCTATTCCAAAAAATTAGGGAAGATGGAACACTTCCTAACACATTCTATGAGGCCAACATCACGCTGATACCAAAACCTGACAAGGACACCACGAAAAAAGAGAACTACAGGCCAATATCACTGATGAACATAGATGCAAAAATTCTAAACAAAATTTTGGCAACCAGAATTCAGCAATTCATCAAAAGAATCATACATCAGGATCAGGTGGGATTCATACCAGGGACACAGGGATGGTTCAACATCCGCAAATCAATCAACGTGATACACCACATCAACAAACTGAGGAATAAAAACCACATGATCATCTCAATAGATGCAGAGAAGGCATTTGACAAGATCCAACAGCCATTTATGATAAAAACTCTGAACAAAATGGGCATAGAAGGAAACTAACTCAACACAATAAAGGCCATATACGACAAACCCATAGCCAACATCATACTCAATGGGCAAAAACTGAACCCCATCCCCCTGAAAACAGGAACAAGACAAGGATGCCCTCTATCACCACTCTTATTTAACATAGTACTGGAGGTCCTGGCCAGAGCAATCAGGCAAGAAAAAGGAATAAAAGGAATCCAAATAGGGAGGGAAGAAGTGAAACTCTCGCTGTTTGCAGACGACATGATCTTATATATAGAAAACCCCAAAGAATCCATTGGAAAACTGTTAGAAGTAATCAACAACTACAGCAAAGTTGCAGGGTATAAAATCAATTTGCATAAATCAGTAGCATTTCTATACTCCAGTAATGAACCAACAGAAAAAGAACTCAAGAATACAATACCATTCACAATCGCAACAAAAAGAATAAAATACCTTGGGGTAAATTTAACTAAGGAAGTGAAGGACCTATATAATGAAAATTACAAGGCCTTTCTGAGAGAATTGGATGACGACATAAGGAGATGGAAAGACATTCCATGTACATGGATTGGAAGAATAAACATAGTTAAAATGTCCATTCTACCTAAAGCAATCTACAGATTCAATGCCATCCCAATCAGAATCCCAATGACATTATTTACAGAATTAGAACAAAGAATCCTAAAATTCATATGGGGCAACAAAAGACCCCGACTTGCTAAAGCAATCCTGAGAAAAAAGAACAAAACGGGAGGCATCACAATCCCTGACTTCAAAACGTACTACAAAGCTACAGTAATCAAAACAGCATGGTACTGGTACAAAAACAGGTACACAGATCAATGGAACAGAATTGAAAGCCCAGAAATAAAACCACACATCTATGGACAGCTTATCTTTGACAAAGGAGCTGAGGGCATACAATGGAGAAAAGAAAGTCTTTTCAACAAATGGTGCTGGGAAAACTGGAAAGCCACATGTAAAAGAATGAAAATTTACCATTCTTTTTCACCATTCACCAAAATAAACTCAAAATGGATTAAAGACCTAAAGGTGAGACCTGAAACCATAAGGCTTCTGGAAGAAAATGTAGGCAGTACACTCTTTGACATCAGTATTAAAAGGATCTTTTCGGACACCATGCCTTCTCAGAGAAGGGAAACAATAGAAAGAATAAACAAATGGGACTTCATCAGATTAAAGAGCTTCTTCAAGGCAAATGAAAACAGGATTGAAACAAAAAAACAACCCACTAACTGGGAAAAAATATTTGCAAGTCATATATCTGACAAAGGCTTAATATCCTTAATATATAAAGAACTCTCACAACTCAACCACAAAACATCAAACAACCCAATCAAAAAATGGGCTGGAGACATGAACAGACATTTCTCCAAAGAAGATATACTGATGGCCAATAGGCACATGAAAAGATGCTCATCATCGCTGATCATCAGGGAAATGCAAATCAAAACTACACTAAGATATCACCTTACACCTGTTAGAATGACAAAAATATCTAAAACTAATAGCAACAAATGTTGGAGAGGTTGCGGAGAAAAACGAACCCTCGTACACTGCTGGTGGGAATGCAAACTGGTGCAGCCACTATGGAAAACAGTCTGGAGATTCCTCAAAAAACTAAAAATAGAACTACCATACGATCCAGCCATCCCACTACTGGGTATTTATCCAAAGAGCCTGAAGTCAGCAATCCCAAAAGTCCTGTGCACCCCAATGTTTATTGCAGCACTGTTTACAATAGCCAAGACGTGGAAGCAACCTAAGTGCCCATCAACAGACGAATGGATAAAGAAGATGTGGTACATATATACAATGGAATACTACTCAGCTGCAAAACAGAACAAAATCATTCCATTTGCAATAACATGGATGGACCTTGAGAGAATTATGTTAAGTGAAATAAGCCAGCAAGAGAAAGATAATCTGTGTATGACTCCACTCATATGAGGAATTTAAAACTATAGACCAAGAACAGTTTAGTGGATACCAGGGGAAAGGTGGGGTGGGGGGTGGGTACAAAGGGTGAAGTGGTGCACCTACAACATGACTGACAAACATTAATGTACAATTGAAATTTCACAAGATTGTAACCTATCAATAACTCAATAAAAAAAAAAGAACTAAATGAAACAGAGATAATCTACCTGATAAAGAGTATAAACTAATAATCACAAGGATGCTTGGGAGAAGCATCTTGGGAGAAGACTGGGTGGACACAGTGAGAACATCAACAAAGAACTGGAAAATATAAAAAAGAACCAATCAGAACTGAAGAGCACAATAATGGAAATGCAAAATTCACCAGAGGGAATCAATAGCAAGTAGATGACACAGAAGAATGGATCAGCAAGCTGAACGAAAGAGGAGAGGAAATCACCCAAGCTGAACAGAAAAAATAATTTAAAAGAACAAGGACATTCTAAAGGACCTCTGGGACAACATCAAGCATACTCACATCCATATTATAGGTGTCCCAGAAGAAGAGAGAAACAAAGGAGCAGACAAATAATAGGTGAAAACTTTCCTAACCTAAGGAAGGAAACAGACATCCAGATACAGGAAGCACAGAGAGCTCCAAACAAGATAAACCCAAAGAGGCCACACCGAGACACACATTATAATTAAAATGTCAAGAATTAAAGATAGAGAGACTCCTAAAAGCTGCAGGAGAAAGGCAACAAGTTACATACAAAGGAAATCCCATAAGGCTATCAGCTGACTTCTCAGCAGAAACTTTATAGCTTAGAAAGGAGTGACATCGGGGCCGGCTCTGTGGCCGAGTGGTTAAGTTCTCACACTCCGCTGCAGCAGCCCAGGGTTCAGATCCTAGGCGTGGACATGGTACCACTTATCAGGCCACGTTGAGGCGGCATCCCACATCCCACAGCTAGAGAGACCTTCAACTAAGATATACAACTATGTACTGGGGGGGTTTGGGGAGATAAAGCAGAAAAAAAAAAGGAAGATTGGCAACAGTTGTTAGCTCAGGTGCCAATCTTAAAAAAAAAAAAAAAGAAAGAAAGAAAGGAGTGGCATGATGTATTTAAAGTGCTGAAAGGAAAAAAACCTAGAGCCAAGAATACTCTACCTGGAAAGGTTATCATTCAGAATGGAAGGAGAGATAAAGAGTTTTCCAGAAAGGCACAAACTAAAGGAATTTATCACAAAAAGAAAACAGAAATGTTAAAGGGACTTATTTAAGTGGAAAAGAAAACACCACAAATAGGAATAAGAAAATCATCACAGGAAAAAAAATCACTGGTAAAGGCAAATAAACAGTAAAGGTAGCAGATCAACCACCTATAAAGTTAATATGAAGGTCAAAGGACAAAAGTACTAAAATTTTCTGTGTTCATGATAAGAGGTTAAGGGATACACACACACACACAAAAGAGGTTAAATATGATATCAAATACATATAATATGGGGGAAGGGAGTAAAAATGTAAGGCTTTTAGTAAGAGGTCATACTTAAGAGACCATCAACTTAACATAGATTGATATTTACCTAGGTTATTATATACGAACCTCATGGTAATCACAAACCAGAAACCTACAATAAATACACAACAAATTAAGAGAAAGTAATCAAAACTAAATATTAAAGAAAGCCATCAAATCACAAGGGAAGAAAACAAGAGAAGAAAAAGGAACAGATAAGAACTATTAAAACACCCAGGAAAAAAGTAACAAAATAGCAATAAGTACATACTTATCAATAGCTACTTTAAATTTCAATGGACCAAATGCTTCAATCAAAAGATACATGGTGGCTGAATGGGTAAAGGAACAAGACCCATATTATGCTGCATAGAAGAGACACACTTCAGACCTAAAGACACTCACAGACAAAGTGAAGGGATAGTGAAAGATACTCCATGCAAATGGCAATGAAAAGAAAGCTAGGGTAGCAATACTTATATCAGACAAAACCAACTTTAAAACAAAAACCGTAATATGAGACAAAGAAGGGCACTACATAAAAATAAAGGGAACAATCAAATAAGAGTATATAACACTTGTAAATATCTATGCACCCAACATAGGAGCAACTAAATCTATAAAGCAATTATTAACAAACATAAAAGGAGAAATTGACTGTAATATAACAATAGTACAAAAATTTAACACTCCACTTACAAAAATGGATAGATCATCCAAACAGAAGATCTATAAGGAAACATTGGCCTTAAATGACACATTAGACCAGATGGACTTAGTAGATATATACAGAACATTCCATCTGAAATGCTCAGAATACACATTCTTTTTGAATGCACATGGAACATTCTCTGGGATTGATCACATATTAGGCCACAAAACAAGTTTTAACAAATTTAAGGAATTGAAATAATACCACGCATCTTTTCTGACCACAATATAATGAAATTAGAAATCAACTACAAGAAGAAAGCTGGAAAAGCCACAAAAATGTGGAGGTTAAGCAAAGTACTACTGAACAACTATTGGGCAATGAAGAAATCAGAGAAGAAATCAAAAAATACCTGGAGACAAGTGAAAATTAAAATACAACATGCCAAAATTTATGGGATACAGCAAAAGTAGTACTAAGAGGGAATTTTATAGCAATACAGATCTACCTCAACAAACAAGAAAAATCTCAAATAAATAATCTAACAGTGCACTGAATGGAAATGGAAAAAAGAAGAGTCCAAAATCAGCAGAAGGAAGGAAATAATAAAAACCAGAGTGGAAATAAATGAAATAGAGACCAAAAAAATAGAAAAAATCGATGACACTAAGAGCTGGTTCTTTGTAAAGATAAACAAAACTGACAAACCTTTAGCTAGACTTACCAAGAATAAAAGAGAGAAGGCTCAAACAAATAAAATCAGAAACAAAACAGGACAAATTACAAAAGACACCTCAGAAACACAAAGGATTATACTATGAAAAGCTATACACCAACAAATTGGATAATCTAGAAGAAATGAATAAATTCTCAGAATCATGCCACCTTCCAAAACTGAATCAAGAAGAAATAGAGAATGTGAATAGACAAATCACCAGTAAGGAGATCAAAACAGTAATCAAAAAAACAAAATTCCAGGACCTGACAGTTTCCTTTGTAAATTCTACCAAACATTCAAAAAACACTTACTACCTATCCTTCTCAAACTCTTCCAAAAAGTTGATAAGGAGGGGAAGCTTTCTAACTCATTCTATGAGGTCAATGTTACCCTGACCAAAATCAGTCAAGGACAATACAAAAAAAGAAAATTATGGGCCAATATCACTGATAAACATCGATGTAAAAGTCCTCAACAAAATACTAGGAAATTGAATACAACAAAGCATTAAAAAGATCATACACCAAGATCAAGTGGGATTTATTCCAGGGATACAGGGATGGTTCAATATTCACAAATCAATCAACGTGATACACCACATCAACAAAATAAAGAGTAAACACCGCAAGATCATCTCAACAGATTCAGAGAAAGCATTCAACAAGATACAGCATCCATTTATGATAAAAACTGAAAAAAATGGGTATAGAAGGAAAGTACCTCAACATAATAAAGGCCGTATATGACAAACCAACAGCTCAGATCATACTCAATAGTGAAAAACTGTAAGCTAACTCTTTAAGAACAGCAACCACACAAGGATACCCACTTTTGCCACTCTTATTTCACATAGTCTTGGGAGTCCTAGCCAGAGCAATCAGGCAAGAAAAGTAAATAAAAGGGATCCAAATTAGAAAGGAAGAAGTAAAATGGTCATTATTGGAGATGACATGATTTTATACCTAGAAAACCCTCAAGAATCCATCAAAAAGCTATTAGAAATGATAAATGAATACAGTAAAGTTGCAGCATACAAAATCAATGTACAAAAATCAGTTGTGTTTCTATACACTAACAATGAATTAGCAGAAAGAGAAACTAAGAATACAATCCCATTTACAATTGCAACAAAAAGAATAATATACCTAGGAAAAAATTTAACCAAAGAGATGAAATTACACTATAGCGTACATGGCCCTAGCAGCATGTTTTCAAACACTATGTCTCATCAGGCAACAGAAACAAAAGAAAAAGTAAACAAATGGGACTACATCAAACTAAAAAGCTTCTACACAGGAAAGGAAACCATCAACAAAACAAAAAGACAACCTAATAACTGGGAGAAGATATTTGCGTTTTTCACAGAAATAGAACAAAGAATCCTAAAATTTATATAAGCTGAAAAAGACCCCAAATAGACAAAGGAATGCTGAGAAAAAAAGAACAAAGCTGGAGGTATCAGACTACCTGATTTCAAAATATACTACAAAGCTATAGTCATCAAAACAGCATGGTATTGGCACACAGACACAGATCAGTGGAAGAGAATTGAGAGACCAGAAATAAACCCATACATCTGTGGACAACTAATTTTCGAGAAGGAAACCAAGAACATACAATGGAGAAAGGAAAGTCTCTTCAATAAGTGGTGTTGGGAAAACTGGACAGCCACATGCAAAAGAATGAAAGTAAACCATTATCTTACACTATACACAAAAATTAACTCAAAATGGATTAAAGACTTGAATATAAGAGCTGAAACCATAAAACTTCTAGAAGAAAACACAGGCATCATGTTCTTTGACCTTGGTCTTAGCAGCAGGTCTAGTTAAACACATCCTGCCATGTCTGGAGTGTTTAGCTCACTAGAGGGGCACACAGGCAGCACCCCACTGAACCACTAAGTAACCTGCCTATTCATTGTATGATCATCCTAAGAAGCACCAGTGATTATTTCTGCTTTTCCAAAAACCATGAAACAGTAATAGAAGGAATGATTAAATTCTTCTCAGAGAACAAGGCAAACTTTTTAGGTCTGTAGCTTGACATCTAAGATTAGACAAACAACATCGTTTCCTATATCCTCAGGCTCACAAAGTTTTACATCCTAAATGAGATTGTGTTGTTTCTCAGTTTCAAGACAGAAGTTTTTTTTTAAAAAAAGAGATGTTTGATTCTTTCTTGTGATCTAGAGAAAGAAAGATCCCAAGTGATCCAGAGAAATGGAGGCAGTGCCAAAGGTGGAGAAATTGTGTTGTTTCACAAGAGAAAGAGAATTGAGAGAGAAGGATGGTACTTCAGCCAGGTGCTGTTGTAGTAATGCTGCATAATAAAGTACCCCAGAACTCAGAGGATTATAGCATAAGCATCAATGTGTCTTATGCACAGGTCTTTAGCTTGGCTGATGTGACTGCTCCAGGCTGTGTGTTAGCTCCAGAAGGCATGTGGGGACCAGATCCATTCCGGATGTCTTTCGTTCTCCTTAGACAAGTGACTACCTGGAGCAAGTTCTTCCTAACAGTCAGCAACCTGGGTCATTATGACAAACCAAGAATCAAACGTCAGAAAAAGCTGGAGCTTCTTAAGGATTTCTTGAGACCCAAGAAAAAGAAGAAAATACCATTCATGACCTAGGAAGCATGGTTCTCTCTCCAAACAGCATTACTGACCTGATGCCCTTGCTCCTATCTTCCAGATACACTTTTCTGATGGGCTTCTGAATTTTCTCTACTCTTTACAGTCTACTGACACATGGCTAAATTCATAACTCCAAAAAAGTTGGATGTCAGAGGAAAGAAACAAAGAGAAAGGCCACCCTTTGAAGACAAACAGTAGACTCTACTTTGTAAGTTACTCATTCTCTCTGAGCCTCAGTTTCTACAAAATGTGATTTTTGAGTGTTGACAATAGGGGAAGAGGAAAAGCAGTAAAGCAACTCGGTGGAGGGGAATGTAGTCCCAAAGTTATGAGTGCCTTGCTGAGAGAAATGCGAGAATTAGACAAATTTAGTAACATCTTATCCTCAAATAAAAATCACCACTAAGAGAGTTTTTAAAGGTCAAGTCAGAACCCAAAATAAATATGTGGGACAATTCCCCTGAGACAGAGGTTTCACTTTGCAGCCAAATTTCTTCTCTTTGAGGTGGCTGTCAGGGTAGGGAGAGATGTCAGCAACAGGAATGAGGAAGGTCAGGAATAATTTATAGGATGCAGTTTCTTCTTGGAATAGGCACAGGCACTAGGAGAAACCATTCCATCCCTTCTTGTCTCTTCCCCACACTCGGTGGAATTGGGCCCCATGCACGTGAGCGGAGAGGGGCTCCGAGGGAGTGAGCAGGCAGAGCCCACTGAGGGCACTGGGGTCAACCCGGGTCACGGCAAGTGGCCACGTGCTGCATTCAACCCTCTACAGAACAATTCCACCTGCCAAGCAAACAAGCTGCTGTGAGCTTCCTTCTACAACTGCTCTACCTCAGGTGACGAACAGCACAGCATGATGGAGAAGCCACCTGAGTCCTGCCACTTGTGCTTGTGCCATTGAGTTTTGGAGAGGTCATTATTGCCATTGGCCTTCAGGCTCAGGGCAGATGCCTGAACCTGCAGAGACAGCGCATTCTCATGTTAATCACCAAGGTCTTACCAACTGCTGGAGGAAGAGGAGGCTCCTAGCACTGGAAAATCAACCTGGTGGGAGGGACCTGGCAGGCAGCAGACCCAGCTCTTTTCTGTTGGAGCAAAGTGAGCAGGGAAGGAGTAGCCTTATGTGAAGGGGGAAGCAGGATGCCAGCTCCCATCTTGCTGACAGTTGAACTGATTCCCTGACAAGGTGGATAAAAATATGCCCCAGTCCTTTGGGACAACCTTGGAGGATGTGGAATAGGGCCAGACCCACAAGCCCAGAGAGAAAACAAGGAGGAGGATGAGAAACTGCTAGCTGGATGGTTTCTGTATCTGTGTTTTTTCTTGGTTTGCTTTCTCATGTTCTCCCTCAGCATTGACTAAAGTAATTGTGTCTTTTCATGCCAGCCTATCTCAGTGGTGGAACTTTCCAGAGAAAACAGGGCTCCCCTAACCCAGAGCAGCATGTGGTAGCAGTGCTGGCCCCAGGAGAGAGTGCATTGGGGGCAATGGAGCTGGAGCTGCTAAGATTAGGTGGTTTCCCCCAACAGGAAACTGGTAAATTTTAATATTAAGGGAGGGATTTCTCTCTCACAGGGATGACATGTTATTTGTTGGATAGGGAAGAAGTTCCCTTAGTGGCCAAGAATGTGGTCCCTGGAATTAGACCTTGGACTCAGTTTGGTCCCATCACTTACAGCTGTGTGATCTTGAGCTTCTTAATCATCCAAACAGGTTTTCTCATCTATAAAATGGAGATAGTAATTGTAACTTACAAGGTTGTTATAAGGACTAAATAAACTAATGCATACAAAGTTCTTGGCACAAGGCCTGGATGAACTGAGTACATATTTATCATCATCACTATTTTCATCATTATTATCATTACTCCTATGCTTTCTGGGAATTTGGAGAACAGAGGTGATACTCAAAAAATGTAGGATGGAAGGAATTGCTAATTCCTCCATCTCTTTCTTACTTCTCTCTCCACCATAAGTAGACTGCTGACTCCAAATAATTGCATAAGGGTCACACTTTCCAGCGTAGGAGAGAACACTCACTGGAAGTTAGTGAAGCTTTTTTGTGAGGTAAGTTGGCTTCTGACATGAGCAGAAAAGAAAACAAACCCTCCTTGTGTCTCCTGGTGCAGGACTAAGCTTAATATTGATTAAATTCTCAGGGAAAAAAGAAAAACATGGCCTCTTCACCAACATTAAAGTTTCCTTTTAGAGGACAGTCTTCCTTTATCAGGCGTTTAAGTGTCCATGATTCATGACTCACAATGAGGAACTATCAAAAGGGAAAGTTAAACTGGAGAAGCAACATCCCCCACCCATGGAACTGAAACCTCTCCTTTCCCATATTCAAGACCTCAAGGTTCACTAAATAAGAGAAGAGAGAAATAATGCAAGGGGCCAGATCTTTTACTTTGAGAAGTGGTATTTTTAGATAAGGAGGAAAGAACAGAGGTGTCTGGGACATGGGTGTGGAGAATCTGAGGGCAAGTGAGTCAGGGCAGAAGAAAAAGGAAGTGTCACCAGAGACATCCCCATGCACACACATTGTTGTAAATACCTCAGACTTCATCAGGCTTTCCTGTGACGCCCAGTGGAAAATCCAAAATAGCTGGACTAGTCTTCTAGTAAAGAAAACTACTGGAACTGCCCAGTAAAGAAAACTCTATCTGCCCAGTATGAAGTACCAATCTCGGTGAGGCTAAAGACACCAGGTGAAAAGAGGTAGGAAAGAGTCCTCTTTGGTCCCATCTCCTTCCAAGCACATCAGAGAAGCAGTAACAACCACCAGGTGAACAGCATTTTGAAGTTCCAGATGGAAATCAATGGTACAGGTTAATGAGGTTGGCAAATTCAGGAAAGGCAGGGCAGACTCACTGGGTTAGAGAAACACTGGATGTGAGGGGTGGGAGAAGGTAGATATAAAAAGTGAGGAAAGCTGAAATAAAATTATAACCATTAAAGAAATCGAATTAATGAGCAGAAATTTCCCCACCAGAAGGCATCAGGCTTAGACAATGATACAGGCAGTTTAATTAAAACTTTTAGTAACTGATGAGATCAATCTTACAGGAATTGTTTCAGTGGCCAGAAAAAGTAAGGAAGCTACTTAACTTATTTTGGAATGCAATGTAACCTGGATAACACAACTGGTTAATAACAGCACAATAAAAAGAAAATTTATATCTGTCTCACTTGTGAACATAGATTCAAAAATACTAAATAAATAACAGCACATCAAATTCAGCAGCGTGTTTTAAAAAAGTGAATGAGAAGGGTTATCTCAGTCTTAAAGTTTCAAGGTTTTGTAAAAAAAAAAAAAACAACTTTAAATCTTTTGAAAATCAGAGCAGAGCTTCCAGTTTTTGCTAACCTAGCCAGAAACTCCATTCCATGATGCCAAGATCCAGGGAACGTATAAAGTGCATTAAAACATGACCTTAAAACCATTTGCCTAATATTTCAGTCACCACAATCTTATCCCAGACAACAGGAGGAGGAAGAAAGACATGACCTCTCCTTTAAGGACACTGCCTCAAAGCCTCACAGAACACATTTATTTACATCCCATTGGCAGGAACTGAGTGAAATGTCCACCTCTACCTTCAAGTGTAGCTGGGAAATGTGGTCTTTGTTCCAGGTAAACCTGTTCCCAGTTAAGTCAGAAGATCCCCTACTAAAATAAATAGATAGATAGATAGATAGATAGATAGATAGATAGATAGAGACAGGCAGAGAATGGATAGCAATACAATAGTAATAACCCATTAAAAATGTAATTGAAAAAGTTTCTGCTGATAATAACACTACATTATATGGTACATAGGAATAAATATAAACAATAGCAACTGAAACCCAAAAAATATATGGGAAAAGATGGAGAAAATTATTAAAGAGTATTAAATAATATAATAGAAAATTTGAATAATTATGGAGATATACCATGTTCATGAATAAAAAGATTCAATAGCACAAAGACTTTAATCTCACCAAATTATCAATAAGTTCAAAGCAATTTCAATAAAAATCTGAGCTGGGTTTTTTAGTGAAATTGTAAAGCAAGTGGTAAAACTCACATAGCAGAACAAGAGGTCAAGAATCAATTTTGAATAGGAATTAAATAGCAGGGATTAACCTACCAGATATTGGATAATAATTAAGTTGGAAAGGAGTAGGAAAATAGACAGTAAAACAGAATAGAGTCAGAAAAAGATCCAAGCATACAAAGAAACTTGATATTTGGCAGTGGGGAAATATATAGTTTAAAAATCAGGGGGTCTATTAGTCAGGGATATCCAGAGAAACAGAACCAACCTAGGATGTGTGTGTATGTGTGTTTATATATCTATACCTGTGTCTATATCTATATTGAGAAAGAGAGAGAGATTGTTGATTTTAAGAAATTGGCTCACACGATTGTGGAGGCTGGCAAGTCCAAAATATTCAGGGTAGGCCAGTGGGCTTGACACCCAGGGAAGAGTTCATGTTGCAGTTTGAGCCTGAAGGCAGTCCGTGGACAGAATTCCCTCCTATTTTTCTGGAGAGGTTAGTCTTTTTCTAAGTCCTTTAACTGATTGAATGCATCCCACTTACATTGCAGAGGGCAATCTGCTTTACTCAAATTCTACTGATTTAAATGTTAATCTCAGATTTAAAAACGCACAGAAATATCTAGAATACTGTTTGACCAAATATCTGGGTACTGTAGCGTAGCCAAGTTAACATAAAATTAACCATCACAGAGGAGTAAGAGAGAGTTATTCTAAACATGATGCTGGGACAAATAATTATCCATATAGAAAAAAGGGAAAACTTAGATCCCCAGTCACTTCACGCCAAAAACTAATTGTAGATGGATTAAAGACCTCAACGTAAAGCAGTAAAGTAAACCAGTAAAACTTTCAAGCATTTATTAAAAAAATATGGAATATTTTTGTTGCCTCAGTAGAAGAGTTTATCAACAAAAGAAAAGCACACACTGTAAAACGAAATTGATAAATTCAGTTACCTAAAAGTAAAAACTATTCTTCCAAAAGAGGAACCATAATCAAAGTTCCAATACAACAAAAGATTGGAAAAAATATTTGTAGTGAAATAAATAACAAAGGCATAGTATCTATATTTAAAGAATTTTTTCAAATTGCTAAGGAAAAGACAAACAACCAAATAGAAAAGTAGGCAAAGGATATCAACGGCAATTCACAGAGGAGGAAATGTAAGTGGCCAATAAAAACGTAAAAATCGTTCAATCTCTGTAGTAATCAGGAAAACAAAATTTAAGAAAATAGTATGCTATTTCATATCCATTACATTAGAAAAAGTAAAAAAGGCTAATAATTCCATTTCTGTGCTAACAAGAATGTAGAAAAACAATAACTCATGTCCTGTATGATGCAACCACTGCAAAGAAAATTTGGCATTTTTTAGTGAAAGTTGAAGATGCACATGCACTTCAAACTAGCAGTTCTATTCTTGGTATATACCCTAGAGAGACTCTTCTACCTGTGAACGAGAAATATAAGAAAGAATGAACGTAGTAGCATTATTCGTAATAGTGAAAATTAGAAACAACCTCTTACCTATCGGAAAATGGATTCTTAACATGTGGTATAGTCAATATTCATTCAATAGTATATTATGTAACAGCTAAAATGAACGACCTCTAGATCACGTATTGTGTAACATGTATCAAAATAGACAAATCTCAGAGACACAATGTGTAGTCTGATACTATTTACACAAACTTTGAAAACATGCAGCAGTGTTATAGTTACTTAGGAGTTTGTATGTGTGTGTGTGGATTTATGTAAATGGAATAAAGTATAAAAATGTGAATGAGAATGATAAACACCAACTTCACGACAGAGGCCACCTCTAAACAACGAAGGAGGGGAATGGGATCTGGGAATGTTACAAGAAGTGCTTCAACTGTATTCATAACATTTTGTTTAAGAAACAGTATGAAGCAAGAAGGGCATGATGTTAGAATTTGATAGAGCGGGGAGAAGGGTACACAGGTGTTCTTTATGTTCTCCACTGTGCTTGTCTGTTATACTTTAAATATTTCAAAATAAAAGATATTAAGAATTTATTAGTAACGTTTAATTTTTAAACTGCCTCCGTTACCAAAAGGCCAATATCTATTCCCAAAACATAATTTTTTGGACAGAGTGTTATAAATGTAAGTGCTTCCCTGAATTGGTGAGACAACTTCCATGTAACAAACTCTGAACAGCAACCTTAATTTCCATTCCGTACAAATTCTGTTTACCCCCACACACTTGTGGATTCTTAGGAAATGCTTCCATTGATATGAATTTAAAGACCTGTCAGTGGACAGAAATAAAGCAAATTGTTAAAGGAAGAGACAAATACCCAAAGTGGTTAGACAACTGGAAGAAAAAATATAGCTGGTTCTTTTTTTTTTTTTTTTTTCCTAAAGATTGGCACCTGGGCTAACAACTGTTGCCAATCTTCTTTTTTGTTTCTTTTTTCTGCTTCATTTCCCACACCCCCCTGGTACATAGTTGTATATCTTAGTTGCAGATCCTTCTAGTTGTGGGACATGGGACGCCGCCTCAACGTGGCCTGACGAGCGGCGCCATGTCCAGGCCGAGGATCCGAACCCTGGGCTGCCGCAGCGGACAGCGCAAACTTAACCATTCAGCCACGGAGCCGGCCCCTATAGCTGGTTCTTTCAACAAAAATTTATAATATGTATTCGTTTCATTTGTGTACACACTAACTACTCTAACTGGCATGATACATAATAAAACCTTGCTAATATTCTCCAGTTAAATTCTATGTGCTATGAATTAAAGAGTGCCACTTTCAACTTTAAAATATTTGAAATAATACAGTGACATAGTAAAGGAAGCCTCAATAAAACTTGCCTCCCTCCCCTCTTCATTTCTTGCGTGGACCTTAAGTTTTAACCAGTGTATATGGTTAGTCGTGTGAAAACCACCAGGCGAGGCGTCTTGACCAGGGGAAAAACCACAGCTGAGGAGTGAGAGAGACTTGGGTTCCATTCCAAGCCCCTCCACCTTCTACATGTGTGACCTGACTTGAGAGTTTCCCCCATATTGAGCTTCAGCTTCTTTGTCTATAAAATCTAGATGATAATACCTGCCTTCTAGGGTGAAAGATCAATATGTACACCCATGTGCAAAGTGTAAACAACAGTCACTAAATACATGCCAGCAAGCTGGAGCTGTTTTTACCAGCTTTTACGTATGGCAGTGTATGTTTTAGCCTACATTTAATTTTAGCATTAGCTTTATTCCAAGACAAGATAAGCACTGTCCCAGTGAAGGAAATTGTTTAGTTAATCAAAGTCAATGATTTGCAAACAAACTTTAAAGGCACTTGGAAATACTGGCAAAAACGCAAAATCACAATTTATGTTAATTCTCTGATTTGGGGCAATATCTATTCACAGAAAGCCTTGCTCATCTACAAATGGGCCATAGTGCGTACATTGATAGAAGCACTGAAGAAAGTGAAATAATTTCAATTTATACACTCATTTTCTTAACGTTCTGCCCCCTACAAGTCCATATGTTATATTATATTTAATGTGGCACTAAACACGGAGGGAGCCACTGAGCTTTCCTTCAAGAGAGAACCTAAAGCAAGAAGTACAAGGAGCTGACAGCACCTGGGTGCACCCGCTTGTCCATCTACCACAGTGTTCAGTTCCAGCCAGTGGCTGAGCACAGGGCCGTGATGGGCCGGCCGTTTCTGCCCACTGTGGGCCTTCTCTACGGGCCGTCTTTGCCACAGAGCTCCCCGTTGGTCTGGCCTAGTCTTTCTTGTTGCTACAGCACAGCCTGAGGCTCTTCCTACCCAATCCGCCCTCCCTCCCACTCTCAAGTCACCGTCCTTGCAGTACAAGTACCACACCCCATCGGAAGGTACCACTGCACCTCGAGCTGAAGGCACAAATAACACACCCCCTTGTGAAGGCACGACTATTACACCCCAATCGGAAGCTTTCCCTGCCTACCCCTGCTACCTCTCCCCTTTGTCTTCCATAGTGTAACCCCAACAAATATCCTATACTTCTTCCTGTTTGAGCTCCTGCTTCCTGAAGGACCTGAACTGACACAGGGGGAAATAAATCGAGTTGCCGAAAAGGAACTTGCAATCTAGAATATAATATAAATTATAATGTAATCGATAACATGAATTAATTGTCTTACTATGAAATATGTAAATTTTAGAAGCACATTATGATCCGTCCACTGCAAAACAAAATAATTATAGCCTAACCCCCCACAAAAGCTAACAAAATTCAACTACTTAATAGATATATTTTTTAGTCTTTTTGTTCTGCTGTGATGTCCCGGGGGCAAATGGGACAAGGTGGGGAAGTGATTCCGGAAAAAAATCCATCTTTTAATTGTTGGACCCTGCCGTGGCTAGCAAGAAGAGGAGCTGTATCCCACAACCAGAAGACCTGCAATTAGAATATACAGCTGTGTACGGGGGGGTTGGGGAGATAAAGCCAGAAAAAAAAAAAAGAGGAGCTGTAGTTACTCTGACCAACACTACCTGACACTGTTGAAATCCTTTCCTCCTTGAAGAATTATGGGGTGTGATTTAGTCCTTAATTTTCAACTCCGAGACACTGTTCTTGAGATTTATTGATGGCTAGTCGAGTTGATATGAGTATGTAGAAGTAAGCTGTAAAAGCAGTGTTTGAAAAAAATATGGCAAGATATCCAACGTATTTATTTATTCTACAAATATGTGCTATGCCTCATGGGAAGGAAGGTACAACGTTAATGCTAGCACTATGGGAGAGATAAAAATGAAGCAAGCGCGAGTATTCCCTCTAGGAACTTAGAATCTAGTTGGGGAATTCAAAATTATTTGGATATTTCCATTTTTAAAGTCATACTAGCAAATTTAGAAATATTTGAAAAGCAGGGAAAAGTACCCAGAATAAAAATTACATTTCAAAATACAAGGCATCAACTTATTAAAGAGCAAAGATAAAATGCTCTGGGAATTCATAAAAAGGACCATATCTTCCAGCTGAGTTGAGGGGGGTATCAGGAAAAACTTCACAGGGAAGATGGAACTGGAGACAGGAGGGACAGGATTTGGACCTCAGGCACAGACATGAAGGCATGCCCTGCAAAGAGAAGGAAGTAACGACGTGAAGTGAACACTGCAGCAAGGACATGAGGAGGTCATGGGGGAAAGCAGTAATTCAGGTTTGCTGGCACAAAGGATAAACCAAGAAATATAGTGAGACATAGGGTTAAAGGGGTAAATTGAGGCTGGATTTGGAGGGCCTTGAGTGCTACACAGAAGGGTCTTACTTTATATCATACACCCCACTGACAAGAACAGGAGAAAGATGCAAAAACGCACAGGTGTGCTCTTTGACAGTAAGTGAGCATCAAATTAAAGCAACAGAGTCATCTGTAACATCAATGTCACAAAGAGGGAAAACTTTTCCACCCATTTTGGAAACTAATTAAAATAAAGAATAAGCGGCTTTGCCTGCCGGAAAAGAGATAATGGTAAAGAACTTTGCATTCCGTTTAAGTCGACCTTGTAAATATGTATTTCTACACCTGCTTTTATCCTGGGGAAAAAAAAGCTTTTCCAATGTCTTTCTCCATGAAAATGATAAGATTTTCACATCTGATGTCTATGTGCAGAGAATACAACCTATCCAAAACTCCCTTTAGCGTGGAGCAGGAGATTTCACTTCTGGACCGTATCAGTTAGAAAGGTTTAAGATCCAAGTGATAGATGACCCAAACTCAACTAGCCCAAACAATAGCGAAGAATTACTGCTTCAGATGACTAGAAATCCAGGGCAGAAAATTTCCAAAATTGGTTAATTCAGCCACCCAACATCATCCAGCACTCCAGTGATTTGCATCTTTCTGCTCTGCCATCCTCAGCATGCAGCTCCCCTTCAGGCTAGTAGCCCTCGTGGTGGCAAAGTGGCTGCTTCAGCTCTAGGCATCAAATCTCAGTCCACAATGTGCACTGAAAGAAGGAGGGCATCTGTCCTGTGTGTCTGCTTTCATGAGCCAGAGAACAGTTATGAGAAGCCCCTCACCAGGCTTTCCCTCCCATTTCATTGACCAGCTGCCAGCGCGAGTTGACTCACCCTTTCTTAAGCCTGAGGCCCATCAGGAGCAGCTCCGGGTCAATGATGCAGGGGTGAACCCTCAAAAGTTAGGATCAGCCTCTGAGGAAGAACGAAAGGTCTGTGGTTGGCAACCAACGATGCCTGCTGCTACCACTACATTGCTGTCTGACTGTGTATGACATTGAACATCTCTGAGTCACAATATCTCCATTTGTAAACTAAGGAATTTTATAACTTCCACATGCTACTTTTCAATTTACTGTTAATTACCTTGCATGAAAATTTACCTTTGTCTTCAAAATTTTCTTCTCTTTAGTTGCATTTCTTGTTTATATTTTGACTAAAAATTTGGTAAGCTTGTGATTTAATGGTGCAAAAGATTTCAGGTAATGTTGTGATAAACAGAAAATAAACTGGTGAAAAAATTTGCAATTCATACACAGAGAAAGGGCTGGTTTCATGCATATGTATGAAAGAAAGAAAGAAGCCTCCTTCAAATTGCAAAGAAAAAAAGTCAATTAAAAAATGGGCAAAATTCAAGAAGAGACAGATCCTGAAAAAAGAAATGCCAATGATTCTTAAACATATAAAAATGGCACAATTGGGGTCAGTCCGATGGCATAGTGGTTAAGTTCACACACTCTGCTTTGGTGGCCCAGGGTTTGTGGGTTCAGATCCCGGGCCTGTACCTACACACCACTCATCAAGCCATGCTGTAGCAGCATCCCACATATAAAATACTGGAAGATTGGCACAGATGTTAGCTCAGGGCCAATCTTCCTCACCAAAAAAAAAAAAAAAAACCCAAAATGGCACAACCTCAATTATGATGAGAGCAATATGCACATTAAAACTCTACTGCTGTTGAACTGGCAAAGATCCAGAAGTTTGGTAATGCCCCCTACCAGCAAAACTTGAAGAAAGGAGGAACCATGTTTTGCTTATAAGATTGGTGATTGGGAGATGCTAACAGAAGGTAAATTGCCTATAGCTTCCCACATCACAAATGCACACACCTTCTGACCCAGCAAAGCCAACTTCAGGAAATTATCTTACAGATGTACTTCTGGTAACAAAGTAATCCACTGTAAAGTTGTTTTTTAAAACAAAATACTGGAAACATCTAAATGTCTATCAATAGAAGATTTGTTGAAAAAATAAATTATACTGCATACATACAGAGAAATAGTATAAATCTGAGGAAAAGCAAAGGAAAAAGACTGAGGTGATATATACACTGATGTGAAAATATCTCAAAAAACATAGTCCAAAAGAATACACACAATATACCATTTGCTCAAGAAAAGTGGAAAAATATATACTACATTTGAACCTATTTACATAAAATATCTCATGAACAATAGCTTAGAAACTAATTAGATTGATTCCCAGTATGGAAGGCAACTTGACAACTGGGAGACAGAGTTGGGAGAAAGATTTTTTCGCTGTAAACTCTTCATATTTTTTGACTATTTAAGTGTATGGATGCATTTCCGTTCAAAGTTAAATAAAATGCTTTTAAAATGTTATGATAGCTGTTTCATAAAACTAAAGTTTGGCTCAACATCTATCTCACAAAATGTAACAGTAATCATCATAAGTTGAAAAAAAAACTTTTACAATATATATTTCCGTCCAAGGAAAAGTACATTTTTTTAACTTAAAAGAATAGAAAAGTAGATCATCTGACTTAAAAACAGTATTTTTCCCATTAATTTCTAATTAGTTAATTCAGTATTGTTCCTAAGAAGGACACATATAGGGTGGTTGATGTTGGTTCATAACGGCGTGCGTCTGGAAACCGATTATGTGTAGAAATCCAAACCTTGGTGTGCCGCAGTCAGCGGCCGTGGCAGCCCTGCAGCCCGCACTCTAAGAGCACCTTCAGGTCAGGAGAGGAGCCAATGCGTGTCCCTATTTCCTGGTTCATCCGCTACAAACCAGCACAACACTACTAAAGCCATGATAAGGATCAACCCTAAGCTTCAGCTGTGTCATTACGGAGACGGCATCCTCTTTAAAGATGAGAATCAGGACCATGATTTAGGCAAGTGTACATAATATTTATTTTGAACCTTGGGAAACAAGAAACTCCCCTGATTTTAGTTATGGCAAGCTGTTTGAGGAAACTCTATAATAGTGGGAGAGTTGTCCAGAACAGGCTAGTCAAACACTGCCAGAAATGAATTCCCTCTCCATACATTTCTGATTGCATCTCAGCAATATAAATTTTTGACTTCATATCCTCTTACTTACAAATGAATTCAGTTGCAAATTATCTACATGTACTTCTTTAGTAATAAGTTACGTACATTATAAAACCTACACAAGAAATAGCAATTTTTTAAAGATCAAGAGGTAAACATGTAAAAGTTCTACTACTTTCTTCTCACACTCCAACACCATGCTCTCCCTGTGGTGTACACACCCTAACATAGGATGTCAAAAATTAATTTAGTAATTTTGTCTTAATTTTCATACTATTAGACTTTTTCTTTGTGAGTATAATTATAATTAATATCTGTATCTGAACAGTTAAATGACTTATCCAAAAAAGATTTCACGATCCTGAACTACACAGAAGGCTGCGTTCTACGTGCTTTGAACGAAATAAGGATTAAGAACTCGTTATCCGTGTCCTTGAGGAGCATAGATCTTAGTAGGGATGATGATATCTATGCTTTTATGTAAAATCTATGTTACTATGAAGTGATAACTACTGCACACTCAAATGCTTTGGAGTTTGGAGGTCAGACAAAAGGTCATTTCAACAGGAATCTTCAAGAAAGATTTGACTGAAGAAGCTAGGTTACATCTTGGCTTTGACTCATAAGAAAATTTTCAACTGATGGAGATGGGTGGAGACAGAGATGTCATTCTACGTGGCAGGAGCAAAACTGTAGAATGATGAGGAGTGTTCAAAGGACACGGAAACGTAAGCTGGAAGTATGAACTGAGAGTCAGGTGGTAGAGGACCTCGAATTGCTGGCTAAGGATTTTGGTGTTTACTTGACACACACTAAGAAAGCTCTGAAGAACATATGTAATGGAATTGAAAGAATCCTAACATAAGAGTCAGCACACCTGGTTCTAGTGCCACTTACGGTTATTTGACATCAAGGAAATTACTCAATCTCTCTAACTTCATTTTCCTTCCTAGATGAAAGCTTCCTTCATCACTGATATTCTCTAATTCCTCAAGGACTTTTGAGACTGCCTTGGCTTAAGCTGAAATCTGGTTAAAAGTATACCATAATAATCCAGAGGAGGGTCATGGTGGTCTACACTAGGGAGATGGCAGTGGAAAAAGGCAGTGGTGTTGACACTAACCAAACACACTGCTCTGCTACAAGCTTTACCTACGGAATTGTCCAAATGAGATTGAGAAGGAAGAAAGAACATGAATGACATTGCCAAGATCATCCTGCTGGGGCATAGTGAGTGATAGGAAACAGGGCAACAGGAGGGAGAGAAACACAAGAGGACTCAGAGTCATTAGCCCACATTACCAAGAGAGTATCAGCACCATTAACAGAGAGGTTGGGATATTAAAAAGAAAATATTCTAGAAGAAGGAGGTGGGGACAGTTTGGGGCCTATTTGAGTTGAAGTAGGTAGAAGATTGTCCAGGTCAAAATGTCCAGCGAGGAGGTGGTAACTTGAAATTAAAAGTGACAGATTTGAGAGTCATCACCCAAGAAGGGAAAATTGACCATCAAAGGATAGTACATAAATGTTTTCAAAGAGTAATAAAGACACAGGGAAATGTTCAAGAAATGTTCTCAAGTAGAAAAAAGCATGATATATATTTTTGGTTGCAATGTATATAAATATATGCTCATAGAAAGAAGGTAGAAAGAAAATAAAAATATTATCAGTTATTCAGTCTACATTATGAATATATGAGCAATTTTTATTCCTTACGCTTCTTTGTATTCTTCCGGTTTTCCATGATGAACGTGTTACTCATAAACAGTAAAAAAAAAAGAAATGTAAAAATAAAGTGATAATCAAAAAGTTGCTATTAGATCTTAATAAGACATTTTTGACATAAATGTCTCTGAAAAAGATCCTGTTTCATAAGTTCTCGTGCTAACTAAAACTCATAAGTTTTATAAGTTTTATAAGTTTTCACATAAGTCCAATGAGGCACAAGGCAAGAATCAATGGTCTCAAGTCCACATAGTTCCAGGGAAAACAGCAAGCTATTTATACTCACATTCCTGGTAGAATCAAGCACATTCTACCTGTCTTGCCCTGTGACAGGTTTCTGAATACTTAAAGGAGACAGGCAAATATAGCTAAACATGAAGAAAACGTTTGAGGGAGAAAAGATAACACCAAGTGTCAAGAGAGAAACTTGAGCTTCAGGACTCAATACAGGACTGCCCCATTCAGGTAACTCTATCACCAAGCACTAAACCTGAGACTTCAATTTTCATTTTATGGTTTCACACATGTTGGCAGCATCTTGTCCCTTAACCCTTGACAAAAAGCTACATCAAATACGGGAGGAGTCTTAAACTTAAAAAGAGGCACTTTTATTAAATCTAGAATCGAGCAACCTATTCTGTTAGGTCAAGTGTAACCAAAGTATTAAAAACAAAGTAAATAAATCAGTTTGTCTACTCAGAGACTCACATTTCTGCTGACATTACTGTAATTAGGCTAGACTAGAATGTAGGAGGTAATCAACAAGACACAAGATTCCAGGATTCCTCTGAAATTGGTTAGTATTCTTCCTTCCCAGCTATTTGGAAGGGAGCCGTTTGGGTTACACCAAGTGGCCTGAAACATTCATTTCTCCTAACGAGCACTCTCCCAGAGCCACTTGGACATAGATAAAAACATAAGTGACCCATGTGATGTCATGAATAGGGAGAATAGACGGTGACAGGAACAAAAGAGGAGCCATCCATTGTGTAGCATTTAGGTAGAGGTGGCTCAGGTCCTGGGTACTCGTCTATAACTTCTTAGCCCGACAGTGGTGATCACTGGGTCAGCCTCAACTGCTGGTCCCACGTCTGAAGCACTAGAGAGTGACGTCCAGCTTGACACTGAACCTGGCCTAGGACGATGCTTCAAAAAGAACCATGGCACCATAGTTGGCTTTCTGATATCCTCTGCTTGTGATCTCTCCGGAGTTCTTGGAAAACAATGTGGCATACTGGAAGGAACACGGGGTTTAGCAACCCTGTGCCTCCATGTGTCATCACCTTACCACAGAACCTTAGACTAGTCATCTACCCACTGGAACCTAATTGTTTGCATCTGGAAAAGAGGGGGAGAAATTCTACCACAAGGGACAATTGTAAGAATGAAGTGAGATAACAATATAAAAATGTTATAACTGTATCAACTCAATGCTAATGTAGTAAATTGCCACGGAGCAAAGAATTATTGTATTAGGTTCTCCAGAGAAACAGAACCAACATATATATATACATGTAGAAAAAAGAGAGAGAGAGAGCTTTATTATAAGGAATTAGCTCACGTGATTATGGAAGCTGAGAAGTCCTGAGATGTGAAGTGAGCAAGGTGGAGACCCAGGAGAGATGACACTGTAAGTTCCAGTCCAAAAGCGACAGTCTCCAGAACCAAGAAGAATCGATGTTCCACCTCAAGTAGTTAGGCAGGGAAAGACCCCTCTTACTTACAAGAAGGTCAGCCTTTTTGTTCGATTCAGGCCTTCAGCTGATTGGATGAGGCCCACCCATGTTAAGGAGGGCAACCTCCTTTACTCAGTCTCCAGATCCAAATGTTAATCTCATCCAAAAATACTCTCACAGACACATCTAGAATAACGTATGACCAAATATCTGAGTACCCCAAGGCCCAATCAAGTTGACACATAAAGTTAGCTGTCACTACAGAATCTTAGTGCTTTACAAGGAGCATTCATCCTCTTTAAACCAGTGGCTCCCCCAGGCAGGATCTCACAGCAATGGCAGAGACATGTGAAAACATGCCCATGTCATGCACTAGCATATTTAAGCATCTGTTCACATGATGAATGCTAACATCTGGTTAACTAAAGCAAGCCTCATGGAAAGCCCAACAGTAATGGAGCAGGGAAAAATACCCACCTCTGGCAGGAGAAACTGCAAAGCCACAGAACAAAGGGCTTGGATGCAGACAACAGCAAAAATTGGGAAAAACAACGCAATTTACTGTGGTAACCCAGCGCCTGGCACATGTTAGATATTCAACAAACTTTATTTGTGCGCCTTTTCCACTCCCTCCACCCCAGTTCCACTTGCTGTGTTTGAGAATTTTCTCATTCCTCTTTGCAATGTTCTACATTGAATACAAACATATTTTTAAGAATTAAGATGATGCTGTTAATACAAAAATGCTCCTTCACTCTAGGCAAGCTTTTACGTACCAGGGAAGCTACTCATTTAACTGACCCATAATACCTGTTAGTTCAATTTCCTGAGAGCTTTTCCAGTCAATTAGGGATGTGCAACGTGTCCAGGTAATTTACACCCTATTCCTCAGTGTGCCCGACTTCACACTTGCTTATGTTGAATTTCACCTGCTATTTTGCCCAATTAACTATGTTTGTTCCACAATTATCTAATCTATTTAGCAGGTTCTGGGAGTCTTTCAAGCTCCATTCTCATCTTCACCCTGACTAAGTAATTTATCATCTAGTGCGTTAACCAGCGTGCCATTGGGCCTGTTTGTCAGAGAGTTCTTTGAAAATATGAACATTTCGAGTCCCAGTGCAGAAGGCGAGAATGTTGTACAATTAATTTCTTCTCATGCTGTGACTTGCCTTTTTCTCTTCCTTGTTTTACTAATCTCTCAGCTTGTTTTTAAATCCATAATAAAATTTTATGTCTCACCACAGTGCTGCCAGTTTCTTTGTGTACTTCTTTATGGAACAAAGATGAAGATTTTATCAAGATGTCAAAAGTCACTGTTAAAAACTTGAGGCAATGTGAAAATCACTCACAAAGAACTGAAGGTGTCATAGGGGATGTTAATGTTTAGAAGCCAATGTTTAACATTAAAATGTGTATTTAACCCCTAAGCTGTCTTATTTCAAAAGAAGGACACTAATCTTTCTTGTCTCTTCTAGTATCTATCAGGCACTGTACGGACATGCTCAGACGCTTTATTTCACTTTACTTCTAACCATGACCTTACCAAATTGCTACTGTTATATCCACTTTACACATGAAGAAACAGAGTTAACCTCAGTTTAGAGAACTTGACCAGTGTTGGCAGCAAAGATGTGAAACTCCGAATGGTTAATTCCCAAGTCCATCTTCTTTCCTCTAAACCTTACTTAATAGCTCTTTCTCATTCTTTTTTGTTCAATGACTCTTACTTACAAAGAAAAATTCTCACCACCTAGAACTATATTGAAAATTAAGTATTACATTTCAAAAATAAATTGAAGTGATGGGACAAAAGCCACTTTTTTCCAAACTACTCTTCCCCTACAAAAACTTACCTTATACTCTACTGACGGAGTTTCCCCCTCTCAATTTGAGAATCAATCCTTTGTATCAGTAAAGTCAGTTCATGAAAAATATCTCCCTTGCACCAGTCTCCAAATCCTCTAGGCTAACCCGTATCTCTAAACATTTTTGGTCACACATCCCTATTAGTAAAAGATTTTGCATATCTATCTCCAATGTAAGTGTATTGATTTATGAATCATTTAAATGGGCTACTTTGATCTGTATGCTCAATTTTTCCTAAAGATAATATTTTTCCTATTTTTTTAGGAAACAAATATAATTAAAAGTTTTAATGTCTCTTCCTCCACCTCATTGTGGGAAGAAGGTAGTTCAAGGCCAAGGCTGAATTATAAGCTCCTTGAGGTCCTCAACAATGTCTTACTTGTCTCTGACTCTTTGAGACCTAGCACAGACCTGGACCATGCTAAGCATGGAATTGAGGCTTTTAAGATGAACAAGGAATGACAGAGACAACTTTTTAAGAAAAGATCAGACCAAGCCTCTGTTGTACTTCTCTACCTCCAGAATAATATCTTTCTCCAAGAATACATCAGACCTTACATCCTGTGCCCAAATAAAATGAATTTTCCCGTGAAATGAATTTTCCTTGCCACCACAGCACTCGAATCCCCCCTCTAGAATGGAATGGTTCATAGGAAAGAGCACTGAAGTGGGACTTCCAGATGTGAGTTTCAGCTCTGCCACTGGCTAACTTCCTTCCCCTGAACAAGTCACTCCAGCCTTCTGAGCTCCTTTCTTTTCATCTATTAGAGAAACTTGGAATCAATAATTATGAGCAACCCTGTAGCTATACCAATCTAAATAAAAGAATGCTGTGATTTTTTTCTAAAAGAAAAGTTATATTATATATTCAAAGATTTACATAAACACCTTGAAAAAATAGTTACTTGAACCAGTCTAATACCGAGAAAAAAAAAATCTAAAGTTATTCTTTCTTTCTCATATTCCTCAGTAAATAAGCAAATGATCCCGAGTAAGGATGCGCTTGGTTTGATGTTCTCCTGCATCCAAACACGGTGAGTGTTGTAAGAGATGCCATCCTTCACCGACTCCCACACAAACCCCATGTCTATAAACTCCAAACTCTGCTCCCCTATACAGGCTACCCTTTGGGTGGAATCTAAGGAGAGAGACAATCAAATTCAGACTAGTGAGGGATGCAATAAGAATCGCATCATAAATTTGCTTGTACTGGTCTGCTTCTTTCTGTTCAGGGAATGGATGCAACTTGACTAAGTTACAGAAATGCTATCATAGGAAAAGACAAATCAAGGAGGGTGGGGGGCAGGGGAGAAGAGATTTTTTTCTTAGAATAGTTGAAAATTTCCATTTTAGAAGAAATGGTATTTATTTATATAATTAAATGTAGCATATATAAATCATTCTGCCAGACATACATTTTACCTAAAAGTTGCCTCTTGGCTTTTTGTCAGACTTTGATGTTTCAAAAGACCACACTCATGTGAAAGATTGAAATAAGTTGTACTGTATAAATGGAGAATTCTGCCGTCAGATGGTAATTTCTGTCGGAGATCTGCCCTTTGTCTCTTGAATTAGATCTAGCTGCCCTCCCGGCAATGAGCATTCTCAGCAGAGACAGAAGCAGTTGTAATACAAAGGAGAAAGTTTGGCTACTCAGCGTCTCCCAAAACAAGCCCCTGACTTCCCGATATTTATTACTTTGACAGAAAGTAACGTCCCATGCGGAATATAGGCAAAACGAAAGTAAATTTGAATGTGTGTCCAGCAGGACAAAAATAGAATCCTTGGTTTTTTCTCCTCCCTATAAAAGTTCTCTTAGGGAAACTCCACAATCAAATGTTCTCTGTGAGAAAGGCTGCTCGCCGGCCAGTCTCCTGGGGAATAAAGCAGATTGGGAAAGGTTTTTCCTGGTTTGAATGTCGCATCCTTTGCAGGAACAGTTCTGTTGCTTTTCTTCTCATTCTCCTGAAGTGCTTCCCACCACAGATGTGAGATCCAGAGCAAGGAGCGCCCGAAGCCAACATTCGAGCACCTGCTGACAGCCGAGAGCTCCGGCATGTCTCTTGAGCGTGGATAGGACAGTACTATCCCCTTTTACAGCTGAGTGCCTTGAGGCTCACTTACCCAAACACAGACAGCTATCAAATGGCCAAGGTGCGTTTCCCCAAAGCTCACTATATCCTGCTAGGGTGTGGACAACCTGCCGGAATTCTGTTCCAGTCTTGTTTTCACCCCAGCAATGGTGGAATGAAACATACATTCTTCCAGACACTCCTGGTATCTCATCCAAGATTAATCCTTACTCTTGATTTGACGTTACATGGTTGGTATTTTTTAACAGTTAAAATTGAACACAATTTTTTTTTGGTCTAAAAGTAAATCTAACAAAGCCACAATTCCATAATTAATCATGCACATATATAAAGTTTAAAACCAGCAAATCTGAGTTACTCTGATGTATGAAGAAACCTACTACAGCCCAGTCATGACTTTCCCTTAAGAACTTATAGTATCTTCATATCTATCATCTCATTCCTTACAACATCTCTCTATAAAATCTAATTACCACATTTCGTATTCAGCATAGGTTCCAAAGACTGCTACTTCTAAACTCGCTTACCCAAAGAAGCTGCATGAGGAGAGGAGGATTTATTTCATTGTCTTAGCCTTAGCAAAGGCTTTTTCTAAATAAAAACAGAACTGAAGGATGGAAAGTCTCAGTATATATAGTCTAACCATACCTATAGCCCCGTGCCTTCTCACTAAGGAGTGCTTCTTTCGATTCTGATGCTGCTGCCTTCCCATCCCTTTCCCTTTATTTTCCTCAAAGAAAACAGGACAGATTCTAGAATCATGATCAAGTGAATTTCTCCATCACTCTCAAAGCATACAACGCATATACACATGTGCACACACACACGCCTATTTATTTATTAGAAAAGCCACAGTAATATATCTTTCCTTACCAATACCTGGTGATTATGCAAGCCCAGGCAAGAAGAATCTATGTCATTTTCTCTGGGATTCCACAAGCTTTGAGTTTCTCACAAATTTCTTTCCTTAAAAACTAGTGAGCAAAGCAACGCTTGCAGTTATATAGAAAAAGTGCTTACTGCTGTCCTCACCTTTCAACATAACTAGCCTGGTAATTGGACTCTGAATTTGATAATGAAATTAGCCTCAGGAAGTTTCACATGTACTCATCTCATTCGAAGTATCCTAAGCCAGCTGAAGCATAAATTTTCATGGTATTTAATAGATATTCACTGCAAAAAGGAAAAGGGATAGAAATAGATATCTTCAGAGTCGCGAACAAAAGTAAAATAACACTAAGATCTACTTAAAATACACAATTGTGGCCCCACTGTTGTAGCTCAGTGTTACCTGGAGTAAGAGGCTTCATTATAGTGTCCAAATGTCCCCATATACTCCCCCAAAATCTGGCTAACTACACCTTTGTATGGGTTACCATATGAGTAAATAATGGATTTTCACCACTTTATTATCATGCAGAAGATCACACAGATGCAAATTACCTGCACGGGCACCAACTCATCAAGTAACGTTTGCTCTTACTAAGAAATACTCATTCCGTCTGCCACCAGCCACAGACTCTAAGCAACTTCTCTTGTCTTGCCTAAACTCTAGCCTTTTTTCTTTGTCTTGTTTGACCTAATCTCTTATCTTCCTGAAAGGTGCAGATGTTCCTTTCGCTAATGACTTTGGGGTCTTGAGCTTATGCAGTTTCAGCTATGTTCAAGGAAGAAGCTCTAAGTGACAACCCCTGGACCACCCACTCTGAAACAGACCAGACCAGTTCAGACCACAACCACAAGAAGGACACCTGGACAGTCAGGCAGAGTTGTAGTAAAGTAACCTGCCCTCATTAACATCATAAATTCTCCTCCTCTCAGAGGGGCAAAGCAGCCATTTTTAGATCATGTGATGTATGTAACAGCATGTTTTCAAACCACACAAGTGCAAGCTTATGCCCACCTCTACATGTGATGATGAAACTTTCCCTTTGAATATCCATTCCTTACCCCAAATAAAGGTACCAACCTCTCCATGCTTGGGGAGCCATAGCTTTGTGAAATTATTCCTTAGGGTCTCTGTTTTGTTTGCTGCATGCTGCAAATAAAATTAGGCTTTGTGTGACAACTACTTCTGGTGCACTTTGATTAACTCACCAAGGAGTGGACTCACTTGGTCAGGTAACACATCCATTTGTCAAAAAGCTGTCCTTGCACTTGAAAAGGATTCTTAGAAAAAGAAATGCAATCCAAACTTGAACTGAAAACCGTAACTGGGTCCTCAGCTTCTCTCTTAAATTAGAAAGATGTGGATTTAGAAGTATCTATATTACTTGTCTTCTAGATGCCTATCAAATAGGACGTCAGGGAGAAGCTGCATAGATGCCCCATAGAAGGGCTACAGAACCTCCTTATTTGTATCTATCATTGTGATTTTCACCAATGAGTTGACTGGCAATACACAACTCATCTTTACGTGTAACAAACGACACTGTCCATTTTCCTAAGAAATGTATTAGTTTGCTAAGGACTGCTATAACAAAGTGTTACAGATTGGGTGGCTCAAACAACAGAAATTTATTGTCTCATGATCCTGGAGGCTAGAAGTCCAAAATCAAGGTGTCAGCAGCCTTGGTTCCATTCAAGGGCTGTGGCTATCCCTGGCCTCTCTCTGGGGCGTATAGATGATTGTTTTCTTCCTACGTCTCTTCACTTTGTCTTCCCTCTATGTGCATCTCTGTGTCCATATTTCCCCTTTTCATCAGGACACCAGTCATATTGGATTAGGGCCCAGCCTAATGACCTCATTTTAACTTGATTGTCTCTGTAAAGATTCTATCTCCAAATCAGGTCACCTTCTGAGATACTAGGGGTTAGGAGATCAACATCTACATTTAAAATGAACACAATTAAACCCATAACAAGACATTACTACCTAAATATTATGTACAGTTTAGGAGAATTGTGCCACATTTTGTGCAGTAAGTTATTGATCTTGATTATCATCAAATTTTTAACGAGAGGCTAGTATGGATACAGGAGATCCAAACAGCATAAGGGCCTAATTTCTGTCCCCTAAAGCTAAGCAATCTAATTGAGAAACTGGACATACACACAAGATAAATAACAATACAGTGTGCTTGTGATGAATAGTAAGATAAAATTTTATAAACTGAATTACTTTCTTCCATTTCCTTTTCATTTTAATTGTGCATTTACTAGTGTAACCAAATTTGACTTGTTTGAGCAACCACAGAAGCAATTGCAGCCATGACTTAATCAGAGTGAGTAGAGGCCAAATACAAATAGAAAAACCACCTGGAGATTGCTTTTAGGTGTAATCGGCCAGCATCGGAACTCCGTGTACAATAATATATCAACAGGACCTTTGTGTCTGGTTTACTTGCTCTGGATGCTTAGTTGCTATACTTGTGCTAGCAGATAATGCAACTGCCAGCCTTTACTTACGTTATTTTATCTGGCTTTCCCAACCCTAAGAGATATATTGTAAGTTTACAAATGAGGACACTGAAATTCAGGATCCCTTAGCTGACCTGGACAATGTTATACCACAACTTGGCAGTAAAGACAGGACTAGATTTTGGGTTCTTTCTGCTTCTCTATACTGATCTGATTTTCATAAAGTGAAAGTAAGGAATGTGAACATTGCATGGGTAGATTTGCTCTGTGCAGTTTTTCAACTAATCTGCACCTGATCCAGACAGCTGTCTCATAAATGTGTTTTGTGGGCCACGACGCCCATCAGTGAAGGTTGTGGATGAATCAGTAAAAACAACTCAAAATGAATGCTCTACCAATGTTAGGTCAGGAGCTATCTATCTATCTTCTTACATGAAAAGCATACTTATAAATTATGTTATAGACAGCCAACTCAAAAAACAGCATTCTTTGGGACTATTTCTGTTCCCAGAACCTTGATACAGAGTTTACAAACCTGTTGCTATGGTTCCATGCATTCCATAACAGGTTCCTACTTGTATGTATCTTATTCTTACTAACTATAAAGAACAGACACAGAACCAGAGCAGGGAAGTGGAGGAGAGAGAGAAATACAATAGAACAGTCATTAGAATGGTTGAGTGTTCATACTGGTGATTCTAAAAGCAGAGGGGTCATATCCCCAGGGAGACATCAGAATCACTTGGTGTGATAGATTATGTCCCAAGATGAGAGCAAAGATCCCTCACAGCCCCACGCCCTTTCATAAATGTAATTGTGCCCTCCTATCATCAAGAGGTGGTGTCTATTTCCCTTCCACTTGAAGCTGGGCTAGCCCTGTGACTTACTTTAATTTTGGTGCTTTTTGAATTTTGGACTTGGGTCTTAAGGGAAATTACAACTTTTGGTTTTACCTTCTTGGAAGCCAGACTCCATATAAAGAAGCTGGGGTAGACTACTGAATGATGAATGACCATATGGACAGAGAATTCTCCCAGCCTCCTAGACACTCCCATCACGGCCCTAGACACGTCAGTGTGGGTAAGGCTGTCTTGGACCTCCCCATCCAGCCCAGCTGTCAGCTGAATGCAGCCCCCTGAGTGAGCCCAGGGAAGCCTAGCAGAAAAACCGACATGCCAACTCACGCAATCATGAGAAAGTAAATGCTCGTTGTTTTAAGCCACTCAGTTTTGGAGTGGTTTGTTACACAGGAATAGACACTTGAAACACCTGAGAGCTTTTCTAAAATACCCATGCACCCCTAACTCCCTCCCTCAGACTCTGATGCCCTATTTACCTTCACAGGAACTTAATACTTATCAGATGAAAATCAATAACACAACTTTTTCTTGCCCTCCAGGTGTTCAAATAAAAACAATTAGCCATAATACATGCCAGCTTGTGGTAAGTGGAACAACAATTTAGGAATGCAAGAATTTTGTACTTATCAAAAGTGCGCCCCACCCTTGTTGTCCAAAAAAAAAAAACAAACTAAGAATTTCTGCTTTAAAGAACAATTAAAAATGATTCTTGGTCAACAACCACAAAAAATAAACAATCTGATTTTAAAAACAAGCGAAAGACTTGAAGAGACATTTTTCCAGGAATATGTACAAATAGCCAAAAGAAATAGGAAATGATGTCAATATCACTAATCATTAGGGAAATGCAAATCAAAATCATAATGAAATACCACCTTACACCCATTAGATGGCTACTATCAAAAAAACCCAGAAAATTATAAGTGTTGACAAGGAGGTGGAAAAAATGGAATCCTTGTGTATAGCAGGTGGGATGTAAAATGATACAGATTCTATGGAAAATAGTATAGTGGTCCCTCAAAAAATTAAACATGGAATTACCATATGATCCAGCAATTTCAATCCAAGGTATATAGCCAAAAGAATTGAAATCAGGGACTTGAACAGATTTTGTACACCCATGTTCACAGAAGCATATTCGCAATAAGCAAAAGCTGAAAATAATGCAAACGTTCATTAATGGAGGAATGGATAAGCAAAATGAGATATATACGTACCATAGAATATTATTCAGCCTTAAAAATAAAGGAAATTCTGACATATGCTACCATATGGACGAACCTTGAAGACATTATGCTAAGTGAAATAAGCCAGATACAAAAGGACAAATATCGTATGATTCCACTTATAGGAAGTACCTAAAACAGTCAAATTCATAGAAATAGAGAGTAGAATAGTAGTTACCAAGGGCTTGAGGGAGAGAAGAATGAGGAGTCGCCATTTAACGGACGTGGAATTTCAGTGTAAGAAGATGAAAGAGTTCTGGAGATAGATGGCGGTGATGGTTGCACAACAATATAAATGTACTTAACGCCACTCCACTGGTCACTTAAAAAGGATTAAAATGGTAAATTTTATGTTATGCATGTTTTGCCACAATGAAAACATAAAATTTAATTTAAAAAGTGCTTGTCAACCTGGCTGTCCATTCAAATAATCTGGGGCAAATTCTAAAAATCCCAATGTCTATGCCCCACCTCAGACCATGAAAATCAAAATTTCTAGGAATAGGACATGGGGGCACAGTATTTTCTAAACTCTTTCCAGGTGATAAAAATATGCAGCCAGTGTTGAAATCACTATGCTAAAATACTGGAATCTACTTCATCTTAATATTTAAAGATGTAATCTTTAATACTAAAATACTTAATCTACTTCACGCATTCAGATTAGCATGCACTCAACACACTAAAATCAATGCCATCGATGAAAAGTTGCGAAGGATCACTGTAATTACAAAATCATATCTACAGTCTTACAGAGTTTTTCAAGTTACTCGTATAATAATTTGATCAAAGCTATATACAGATGTTGCTGCTAACTAAAGCTTACCCAATTATTCATTCATTCTGCAGCAACTGTGGTTGATGTAATTTTAGGAATGGAGTTTTACATAAATCTGGCCTTTTGTTTTATATGTAACTACTGTCACCCTCACACCCCTTCCCCACAAGTCTGTCCCAGTCCTGGCTTGGCTCCTGCCTCCCATAAGCTCTGTCCAAGTTTGATCCAGCAGTACCGCTTAAACATATCAGACCCTGGTTCCTTTCCTCTGCACATTGGGAAAAGAGGGGGTGACAACACTTCCACTCCTAAGCCATCAACTTGGCCCTTGCTCTTCCTCCTCAAGGTCTCATCTCCATCACTCTCCAATCTGATCCATAGTTGATCACTTTGCTGGCCAACTCTAGAGTCCCTGGATGTCAATGCCCCTCAAAGGCATGTACAGTCACTGTGTGGGCCTCCATGGTGAGTTGAACGAGGACCAGGCCATGTTTCCAATATTTTCACGTCCCTCATCCTCCCCCATATCCCACCACCACCACATGGGACTTAATAGGCATACCAGAATTTACTGAGAATTTGGGGAGCTAAATAAAACAACATTGCAGCACTGCAAACAACCAGAAAGAGGGGCGTAGACATTCCTAGTCTGAAAAAGCCTCCAATGATGTGGAGCGAGTGGAACTCTAGTGGGAATGCAAAACGATACAGCCGTGTTAAAAAATCATTTGGCAGCTTCTTATAAAGTCAAACATAAATGTGTAATGGAGACTCCAAAACCCACTCTTACATATTTATCTAGGAGAAATGAACAGTTATGTTCACATGAAAACCTATTCACGACTGTTCATAATTGCCAAAAACTCAAATATCATTCAGCTGATGAATGGATAAACACACTGTAATACGTCCGTACATGGAACACTACTTAGCACTAAAAAGGAAGGAACTATGGAAACAGACAACACAACAACACCCATAAATCTCAAATGCATTTTGCTGGGCGAATAGGACAGGCTAAAAGGCTGCACATTCTATGATTCCATTTATATGACATTTTGGAAAAGACTAAAACTCTAGGGACAGATCAATGGTTGCCAGGGGCTGGGGAGGAGGAGAAGTAGACTGCAGAAGGGTACTAGGAAATGTTGGGAATGGGGGCGCAAGAGAAGGGTGAATTTTGCCTTACATAAATTATTCTTGAATACTTTTAAACGAGAAAAACTCTCTAAACATGGCAGGGACAATGGGCTCTATGTCCCCAATGCTTATCACCATGCCTAATGGACAGTAGGAGTTCAAAAAAATACAGACCCTCCTGGCACCAGGGTTTCCCACTGCCACCCACCTCAGCAGGCTCCAGCTGCCGGTCACATCCTCTCTCTTCCTCTCTCCTTTCTCTACCCCTGATACCGACCCTGGTATCAGTTTCCCCACATTAAACCCAGCATATATGGGGTTAAAACTAAAACACTCATTCCCTGCTTACTCTCTGGCTTCCTGGCTCCAAAATCCACTCTCCTCCATGGAGACAGACACCGTCAAGGACAAGCACCTGGACCATCTCCTCCCCACAAAGAGATACGAGCTGGTGGGAAAGCTGCTGACCAGCAAGGTCATGAGCTCCCTCCTCTCTGCAAGTGTCTCAAGGCCAAAGAGAGGCTGGTGGGAAAGCTCCGACCAGCAAGGCCATATGCTCCCCCTCCCCTACCTAAAACCCCGAATAAAAACCCTTCCTTTTAGCTTTTCGGGGAGTTTGGGATTTGAGTGTTAGCTGCCCTCTCTCCTTGCTCAGCGCTGTACAAAAAAATAAAAGTCCCTCTTTCTTCCACCACACCCAGTGTCAGAGATTGGCTTGCTGCGCAACGGGTGAGCGAACTCACTTCAGGTTCCGTAACACCCCCTCCACTCTTTTCTTCTTGCCTCATGCCCAAAATTTCTATTTGTTTCTCGTGCTGAACTGTTTACCTATTTCCTTTTAAAAATTTAATTACTATCCCCATTACATTGAACAGTGCCTGACACAGAGCAAGAGGTCAAGAAACGTCTTTGAGAAACGAAAGTGGGGAGGGAAGGAAAAGAAGGAAGCTAGAGAGGAGAGAGGAGAGCTTCCTCCAGTCTCTGTTCCCAGGAGCTCAGTTTCTTCCTCTAAGCAGCTTACAGAGGGTTTTTTTTTCCTTTGAAATTTCCATTCCTAAGAACATTTGTGCAACTGTTAAAACAAACTCTACACACACACTTTCATATCTACCTTAAATATATGTGCTTGTGCATATAATTTCATTATATCATTTACTCATTAAAAAGCCTATAAGAAGGACCAGAAGTAAGAAGTTTTGGCCTTCAAAAGTTAAAAAGGCAGGATCTTGACAGGCAATTGTAGAACGGCCAAGAGAATATTTGCACATCAATATTTGCACATCTAAGGAGACACCACTGTATACTGGAAGTGCTAGGAACATAAATTATAGAATAAAAGAACATGAGAAGAGAATAAGTAACTCTGCAAACTGCCTCAATTTCCCCAGGGCAAATGGGAACATATGAAAAGATTAGTTCTGAGAAGACTCAGGCAGAAGCACATAGAAGATCTTAATTTTGTGCAGTAGGCCTTTCTAACACATATCCCGTATAACACTGTGACAATGTGACCAGGAAGCTTCCTGCCAGAAATGAAAAGGGCAGGTCTATGCTGCACAGATAATGGGTAAAAAGGCTGTGCTCCACCTGGTTTGAGATCAGTCTATTCTCAATTACATTGGAAAAACGAGATCTAGGAAGAAATGAAGAAGGAATAAGTCACCAATCTCTGCCTTCAAGGAGCTCAAAGTTCAGGAAGGAATTGCTCATCAACAAATGGTGACTGCCCAACATGACAGGTGAGGTAATGCAGACGTGTACAGAGAGCCATGGGAACGCAGGGAAGGGGGCTGGGCCAGGGAATCAAAGGCCTGAGAGAAAAGATGATCTCCAGGGTTGATTTTAACAATAATGTTCAGCCATCAGGGAAATGCAACTTAAAACCAGAAGATACCAGCCACTTCATAGCCACTAGGATGGTTAGAATTAAAAAAACAGAGTTACCATATGCCCCAGTAATTTCATTTGTAGATATATACCAAAGGGAAATGAAAACATAGGTCCACATAAAAACTTGTATACAAATGTTGATAGTAGCACCAAAGTGGAGACAACCCAAATGTCCGTCAATTGATGAATGGATAAATAGCATGTGATATGTCCATACAACCATATTATTTGGCAATAAAATGAAGCACTGACACACATTACAACATCGATGAACCTTGAAAACACTATGCAAAGTGAAAGAAGCAAGTCACAATATGCCACGTACTGAATGATTCCATTGATATGAAATGTCCATCACAGGCCAATTCATGGAGAAGGAAAATGTATTAGTGGTTGCCGGGAGCTGGGCAGAGGGGGAATGAAGCACAACTGCTGGTGGATATGGGTTTCTTTCTGGAGTGGTGAAAATACTCTAAAATTGATTATTAATGTATTGAAAGCCATTGAATTGAACACATTAAATGGGTGGGTTTTATGAAATGTAAATTATATCTCAATCTAGCTATAAAAAATTTCTGAAGGAAAGATAACAAAATCCTGGGGGAGGAGGAAGGATAAGTTTAACTTTATCAGAGGATAGCATCAGAAGGGAACTCTGGGATAGAGAGGAACGAGGTCCAATCCATGGAGGCATTAAAAGGCATGTTATATTGGGGGGTTAGTGAGAAAGGCAGGATGGTTCTAGAAGCGTATGCAAAGTGTGGACGTAAGAGCTGAGGATAGAAAGGGGTTTGCATCTTTGGAATTTATATCAAGTTCCAAATTTGTCCCGAAGGTAATCGAGAACCGTGAACTGTTTTTAAGCAAGAGAGTGAATCATGTTTTAGGAGTATTTGTCTGGCAGTGTAGAGTCAATTGCTGAGGTAGTTACTGGAGGCAAGAGAGCCCAGTTGGAGGGTGGCTATAATAAACTGCATGAGATCTGTCAAGGACCTGACACACTGTGGTGGTAGTTGAGATGGACAAGAGGAAAAATATTTGAAAGCTAGTTATGAAAAATTCAAAAAGACTTGAAAAGTCTCTTATGATGCTAAGATTTCTAAGTTGGGAAAATAGGTAGATGCAGATATCAGTTTTCATCTTTATAGTAAAAACCAGTAAAGATCAAATTATGGATGTAATGTCCATGAAAATGTACCAGTGAGATCTCCTGCTGCAAAGAACATAATGCCCGAAGGCTCCAGACGCTCTGAATCCGCCATTGCCTTAGCACCAAGGCTGTGCTTCCCCTAGGCTGCTTTCAGCCAATGAGTGATGTCACAGGAGTACCAAGATAGGTCCCTTCCTGCAAAATAGGCAACTTCTCTGACAGGCAAATTCGACTCAAGGACTTCTTGATGAAACTTTCTTAGAACTGTAGTGCAGTTTGAGGCTCACCCTATCCAATCTTCTCTCCCTCCCTCTCTCCTTCACAGAGGTCGGACCTGCCTTGGTCGGACAGCTCTCCCAGCCTCTTCCAGCTCCCTCCCATTTTTCTCTTACAGGTTGCTATAGACCGAATGTTTATGCCCCCACAAAATTCATATGTTGAAATCATAAGCCCCAATGTGATGGTATTAGGAGGTGGGGGCCTTTGGGTGATTAGATCAGGAGGGTGGAGCCCTCGTGAATGGGATTAGTGCCCTTACAAAGAAAACTCACTTCCTCCTTCATCTGACAGTACAATGAAAACATGGCCATCTGCAACCCAGAAGAGACCTCTTACCAAAATCCAACCATGCTGATCCAGAACTTCCAGCCTCCAGAACTGTAAGAAATAAATCTCTGCCGTTCATAAGCCACCAAGTCTATGGTATCCAGTTTCAGCAGCCCAAACTGACCAAGATAGAAAGTGGTACTGAGAACTGGGGGTGCTGCCATAACAAAAACCTAAAAACATGGAAGCGGCTTTGGAACTGGCTAAGGTAGGGTCTGGAAGAGCTTTGAGGTGCATGCTAGAAAAGGCTACATTGCCATGAACAGACTGTTAAGGGCGACTGTGGTGAGAGCTCACACAGGAAAGGAGAGAGCTGTAGAGAAAGCCTCAGTATTCTTAGAGAATCCATAACTAACCGTGAACAGAATGTTGGTAGAAATGTGGACGGTAACAGCCATTCTAATGAGGTCTCAGGTGGAAATGAGGAACGTGTTATTGGACAAAAAATAAGAGGCAATCCTTGTTATGCAGCAGTAAAGAACTTGGCTGAATTGTGTTCATGTTCTAGTGTTTTGTGGAAGGTAGAATTTGTGAGCAATGAAATTGAGTATTTAGCTGAAGAGATTTCTCAGCAAAGTGTTGAAGGTGCAGCCTGGCTTCCCCTGACTGCTTATGATAAAATGTGAGAAAGGAGAAATGACTTAAAAATGGAATTGTTAAGCAAAAAGAAACTGGAACTTAAAGATTTGGAAAATTCTCAGCCTATGGATATTGCAAAAAAAGTGAGTTAGGAAGACAGCACTAAGAGTGTGGCCAAGTGAGCATTTGGTAAAGAGATTAGCCTGAGTGTGAACCATGACCTAGTCAGCTACCTCAACAGAAGCCAGGTGCTATTCTCCAAACCACTGGAAAAATGACCACAAGGCAATTCGGAGAGCTGCCACGTCCACCACAGGCCCAGAAGGCAAGGGGGCAGGGGCGAGAGAGGGTGCAAAGTCAAAAGACTGGCACCTGTAGGACATCAACTCACACTGCCCAGTGCCCCCTCTCATCACAGGCCCCATTCCCTGCCTTCCAGTGCCACACCCCTTGGCCACCTGAGGCGCAGCTCCGGGGGACCCCAGGGCAGCACAGGCTACATTGGCTGCCCCTCTGGAGGGCAAGGCAGCAAACTTTGGCGGCCTTTTTCTGGGCTGAGGTACATGGCTGCCTCCACCTGGATTTCAAAGGATGAGACTGTCCAGCAGACTCTCTGGCTCAGGACCCCAACCTGGGAGATCCCCAGGACCCAAGCAGAGAGCCACTGCGGGGCCATCCCACAGAGCCATGGGGGTGATGTTGCTACCACAGTGGGCCTAGAAGGAAGAGAATTGAACCTAGGAGGATTACTCACAAGCCTTAAGGCCTCGTGGAGTTTACCATGTAGTTTGGACTTCCCTGGGACCTGTCACTCCTTTCTTGTCTCTTATTTCTCCCTTTTGGAATGGGGATGTCTATCCTCTGCCTGTCCCACCATGGTGTTTTTGGAAGTGCATACCCTGTCTGTTTTCACAGGTTCACAGCTGCAGAGGAATTTGCCTCCGGATGAATCTTACCTTGAGTCTCACCCATACCTGATTTAGATGATATTTAGATGAGACTTTAGAGTTGATGCTGGAACAAGTTAAGACTTTGGGGATTGTGAAATGGAATGAATGTATTTTGCATGCAAGATGGACATGAATTTGAGGAATCCAGTGGTGGAATGCTATAGATTAAATGTTTGTGCCCTTCTAAAATTCATATGATGAAATCTTAACCCCTAATAGGATGGTGGGAGGTAGGGCCTTTGGAAGGTGTTTAGGTCATGAGGCTGGAGCCCTCATGAATGGGGTTACTGCCCTTAAGAAAGAGACCCCAGAGAGCAGCTTCCACCATGCAGAGGACAGAGTGAGAAGTCAGTTGTCCATGAACCAGGAAGTGGGATCCTCATCAGACACCAAACCTGCTGGCATCCTAATCTTGGACTTCTCAGCCTCCAGAACTGTGAGAAATAAATTTCTGTTGTTAAGCCAACTAGTCTATGGTGTTCTGTTATAGCAATGCGAAGGGAATAAAACACAAGTGTTTCCTCCATTAAATTTCGAATATTCTCTTCCCATCTTGGTATCTCCTTCTCAGAGAACTCAAAATAATAAATGAGGGAAAAGAGGTGAAAATAGTGATCCTTATTCCTTTAGCCTATTTTCATATCTTTTTCATTGAAAGTCGACATTAATTCAACAGACATTTTTGAGCACCTGCACATACAATGGTCAAATGAAATCAAATACCACAAAGAATTTCTTGGTTATAGTTGTTTTCCAAGGTTCTGTGGCTTTGTATTACACGTTAATGACTTGGCCTTGGTTCAGTACACTTTTTCTATTCTAGTGGAATATTGGTTGTCACATAAAAAGAAACACTGTACAATCCTAAGAGAAGGAAAACCAAGTTAAAACTTTAAGGTTGCCTCAAATATTTGAAACATATTTGTGTACAGAGAGAGAAAAGACCAAAGGAAAATAACAACAACAAAAGAATGTCGATATCTGAGTGGTGGAATTATGGGTTATTTTCCTTACTCCTTACTCCTACAAACTATGCTATAAACTATGAAAAACCACCTTTTCAAATACAAGAATAAATACACCCCACTGCTCATTAACGCTGGAAGGATATTAAATTCAACACAATTCTAGGAAGAGAATATTTAGAGGCAGCAACGTCTGTGCTTGAGGTGCATTTCAGTTCCCTTTCTACCACACCTTCACTTTTCTTTTCTTTCTGGTCTTTTTCATAAAAACTCATTCCCTCACCCTGGCTGCTTTTTTGCCCACAGCAAGAAAGTCAGACGTGGCACAAGCCTGTACCTAAAAGATAAAAGTAAAGGACATCACACTTTTCTCCTTGGGAGATTTCATTTGCTCGCTTCATTACGTCTACAGCAAGCGAGTCTTTCAACATCTGTGCCATTCAAATTCTCAACTAGAATCCAGTCAAGAATAAAATATAAATGCCTTATAACTCTTGCCAACCCCCTGAACAACTGTTCAAATAGAACTCCAGATTCAAAGACCCACTAGATATAGAAAAATGAAGGTTACCATTCAAGACCTTCTGAGCAAAAAAGTCATTAAAGTGTAAGAAATAATAGCATTATTAGAAATATGGGATCATTTTCCTTTCTTTGAGAAGACTAATTTCATTGTTTAAAAGACTCTATTCTCTTTAAAATACAGAGCTTGGGACCAAAATCTCCAGCTTTGACCTGTTGCTATAACAGACTTTGAGCCAAGATTGATGGGTCCAGGTAGTTCTCAGTGACTGGTGAGAGCTGTTCGATTTTTCGGGAATACTGAGACAGAAAATAACTTTGGAAAATATAGAGTCTATTCTGGAGGAACCAGAGTAATCTTTTATGAATTACTATGAATTTGAGTAGTGTTTCTGATCTCAAATTAGCATTTTTTAAAGTAAATGCTTTAATTACACAAAATCAACAGGACTTGAAATATAAACAATCTCATTCCACAATACAGAGCAGCAACAACATCGTTACAAGGTTCTATCCTAATTACTCACATATAATATGACAATATTACACTGGGAATTAAAGAAAGCCAAATTCTAATCTCAGACCCACTGTCTACTAGTTGTGCTAATTGGAGCAAACTGAACTGTCTTGTCTGTTTGCTCATCCACAAAAGTGAGTTTAATAATACCTGCTCTGTCAACCTCAAGGAATTATTTGAGATTTGAATAGAAAAGGGCATGGGGCTGGCCCCGTGGCATAGTGGTTAAGTTCTCACATTCCACTGCAGCAGCCGGTGACTCATAGGTTCAGATCCCGGGCACAGACCTAGCACAGCTTGTCAAGCCACACTGTGGCAGCATCTCACATAAAATAGAGGAAGATTGGCACAGATGTTAGCTCAGGGCCAATCTTTCTCAGAAAAAAAAAAGAAAACGGCACAAAAGTGCTTTGAATATCATGAAGCATTACTCAAAATAAAGATGATTATTACTTCCAGCCACAGCAAATTATTAATGGACAGCACATGGAAATGGTGGCAATGTGAATTCATATTCCATCAGCAGTGTCAGATAGATAGTAAGGGACCTAGGACAGAAGGTCTAGATAAAATGTTCTCTCTCTTTCTCACACATACACACGCACAGCACCCTTAATCAAAGCCAGCTATGGACAGCAACTTGGGTGATAAAATGAAGAGTAATATTTAAGAGCAAATTAAAAGTATTCTTTAACTCATTAAATAAAAATTCTAAGGTTTATGTCCCTTGTATTTAATATTATTTTAATATATAAAATATTCCTTTCTTCTTAAATAGGCACATACGAGAAAAATAATAAAATTAGATCCCTATCTCACGATTCACCAAGATAAAATCTACATGACAGAAAGAATGAAATATGCATATTTCTTTAATTAGAACAACCAGAAAAAAATAGGTGACTAATCCCTTATGTGAAGACGAAAACTTTCTAAGCATAAAAGAAAGGTAAAAAACATAAATCATTGATAGAATTTAATAATAAAAATTAAAACTTCATGTGTATCAGAACAACATCATAAACAAAAATTAAAAGGCAGATGACAAACTGGGGAAATCTATAACGTGTTAAAAAGGCTTAGATTCTTAACATATAAATAACTCACAATCAGCTAATATAAAGTAAACATTGCAATAAAAAATTTGATATGACTGTTCACAAAAGAATAAATTCAGTCAATAAACCTATCTTTAAAAGGTCAATTTTCATCATAACAAAAACTTTAAATTAAAAAAAAGCAAAGGGGCCAGCTCTGTGGCCGAGTGGTTAAGTTCACAGGCTCTGCTCCAGCGGCCCAGGGTTTTGCCAGTTCGGATCCTGGGCGCGGACATGGCACCACTCATCAAGCCGTGCTGGGGTGGCATCCCACATGCCACAACTAGAAGGACACACAACTAAAATATACAACTATGTACGGTGGGGATTTGGGGAGAAAAAGCAAAAAAAAAAAGATTGGCAACAGTTGTTAGCTCAGGTGCCAATCTTTAAAAACAAAAAAAAAGCATAATCATTTTTCTTCTATCACCTTGATGAAGGTTTCAGGAAGACTAGCAAAACTATAAATACCTGATGGGAATGTAAGTTGTTACGGCATTTCTGAAAGGTCATTTGGCGATATGAATTATTTCACTTAAGATAAATTTGTTGAGCGCCAGTAGAAGTCAGATATTCTGCTAAGACTGGAGAGAGAACAAGACATACAAATCCCACCATCAAAAATGTTGTGATCTGAGGCCAGCCCCGTGGCGCAGCAGTTAAGTTCCCACATTCCACTTCCGCAGCCCGGGGTTCACTGGCTTGGATCCCAGGTGCAGACATGGCACCACTTGGCAAGCCATGCTGTGGTAGGCGTCCCACATATAAAGTAGAGGAAGATGGGCATAGATGTTAGCTCATGGCCAGTCTTCCTCAGCAAAAAGAGGAGGATTGGTGGCAGATGTTAGCTCACGGCTCATCTTCCTCAAAAATAAATAAATAAATAAATAAATAAATAAAAACTTGTCATCTGGTGGGGGAAATAAGCAATAAACTGCTTTATAAATAGCGATAGTAATGTAGTAATGGTATGAGATGGTGACTGGAAAGAGGAAATGGACTTCAGATCTATTTTGGATATAAAACTCATAGACCTTGACGTGAGGTCTTTGCTCAAGAACGGGTTTCCAGCATGAGCTAGTGATCAGCCACGAAACTGGGTAGATGGCGGCTCCTTCCCTGATGGGGCAAACCCCAGGGGAGGAACAGGCTGGGAAGGAGACAAGGAGATCAAGTCTGAAGATGTGAGGTGTGACATGCCTGTGAGTCATCCAAAGTGAAGAGGTGAGAAAACAGTTCAGAAAAGAGATTTGTACGGGAAATAGAAATTAGTGAACCGTCAACGTAGCGTGCATATCTAAAGCCATGGGAGTAGATAAGATAGGCTAAGAAAAGTGAATAGAGAGAGAAAAGGATGTTACTATTGAAATTGCTGAATTGTGAAGAAGAAAAGAAGTGTTGTTGATGTCGTAGTTCTTTGTATTTACCAGGTGAGTACAAGAATGAAAAGGGTTCTTGGAATTTTGCAACCTGGAGGTCATTGGTATTTCAGTGAAACAGTTTCAATCACTCTACTGCTAGGAATTAATTTGAAGGAAATAATTAGAGACGCACAGCAAACATTAGGTAAAAAGATGTCACAGGATTATTTATAATAGGAAAACATCAGAAACGATCTAAATGACTGAAAATAAGTAGTTAATTAAATTGTTTCTTTTGCAAATAGCATGCTATTCAGCCATTCAAAATATTTTTAAAGAATATATAAGTATACAGGGAATTTTTCATAATGAAATGTTAATTTTTAAAAAGCAGGGTAAAAAAAAAATATAGCACAATTTCAAATTTTGTAAAAATAAATGCAAATACAGAATATCACATAAATATATTTGAAAACTATATCAAATTCATCTCTGCATAAAGTTATGGATGATTTCTATTTTCTTGTTTTTTAAAGTTTTCTCAATATTTCTACTATCACTATGTATTACTTTAACAGAGAAGAGATTGTAAATTATATACATATTTTAATAAGAGGCTGCGCAGGCACCTCTGAGCTCTCTAGAATTTTTAGTGATATTAAAACCAAATTTCACAATTCAAATATAAGTTTCAAATGATGTCTGACGAATTCAAGGCATTTTTTTTAAATAATAAATGTGGAAAATATTGATTCAAAATTTTTTTATGTATGTGAAAAATCCAGAAATACTAAAATTAAAACCACTAAACCAATAAATAGTACTTAGTAAGAGTTCATTGTGTGTATAAGGACAGTTCTCGAACTGGGAGCCATCAAATTCAAAGACTGACGTGACGCTCAGGGGCGTGATGTTCCAGGACTGCTCACACAGTGAACACGAGGAAGTTGCTTACCCTTTATAATAACTGGCTCTTACAAGGAGTGTTTCCAGACAGTAGGGAATTGGTTAAAAGTGATTATCTCATACCATTTTTGGGAAGATGACAAGTTTCTTTTATGATTGTCAGAGGCATTTACAAGTTGAGTTTCACTTGCGTTCACGAAATAAGCTAGAGCTAGTTTTGCTTACGTGGCTTAGACGGTTTGGTTTGCTCAGGGAATTCTCAAGTCCGGTCTCCATTTTGTATATAATCTTAACACAGGAAACAGACTTAGGTTATGGGGATAAGATGGGAGAGAGTGAATGACCCATGAGACAACCCAGGAGGAAGTCTAGAAAAGCAATGATCTCCAAGGTTTCTTAGGAGTACCGAACCCCAGGCACAGGAAGGCCGGCCCCTCGCCCGTCTCTGAATGTCTCGGGAGCAGTTGCAGGGTGTGGAGTGAATGAACGGGCCTCACTCCCACAGCCCAGACACCTGCATCTCTATTTCTTCAGTTGATTCTGCGGCTGAAGCTGCTAAATGGGATGAAAAAGAGACCAAAAACTCCCTCCCAAGAGTTAAATGTCTGTATCTCTTTGTTTCTAAAGTGATACAAATGAAACTAATAAACAACCACAGAAAAGGACAATAATTGATCTAGGCTCCTGGTTTCAAAACTCTCTGTTCAAATCCAGGGCCTGTCAAAAGGACCAAAAGGACGCTGAGGAGGAGGCTTAGGAGCTAGACAACAGCTTCCAGCTACAAAACAAAAGAGCAATAGAGTAGATTTTGAACGGGTCATTGACTTTCTGGCCTGGGGCAAGCTGCTCTGCTTTAAAAAAAAAGTCTGCTTCTCACAATGTTGCCATGCTTTCAAAATCAGAATTTGGAAGTTTGTTATAAAAGACAATACCTATTTGCAAAACACATGTATAATAAAAGTTATGGAAAATAGACAGAAATAATTGCAACCCCCCCACAACACACACACACGCGCACACACACACACACACCTCTCAAAGAGATGCCTGGATTGAAGAAACATTGAAAACCTGGTGGCAAAAGTTACTGTAGGCATACAAGCCAAAGTTTGAGATGAGAAAACCCAAAATCTTTTTTCTGAGATGAAGAAGGATTTACAAGCATCACACCTTTTGAGCACATTCTTACGTACTTTTCCTTTTCCATCCAGCCACATGCCCTCATAAGTTCTCTGGCACTGCTTATTACAACAGAAATACCTTGGTTCTACTTCAATCTGCCATAAACTAAAGTCATTCTTTCATTTGCTTTACTTTCTTCAAAAGAAGTTTTGTGAGCCAGCCCTGATGGCCTAGCTGTTAAAGTTCGATGCTCACCACTTCAGCAGTCCAAGTTTGTTTCCTGGTCACAGAACCACACCACCCACCTGTCAGTTGCCATGCTGTGGTAGTGGCTCATATAGAAAAACCAGAAGGACTTACAACCAGATATGTACAACCATGCACTAAGGCTTTGGGGAGGAAAAAAGGGAAAAAAAAAAAAAAAAGAGGAAGATTGGCAATGGATGTTAGCTCAGGGCAAATGTTTCCCTGCAAAAAAAAAAAAAAGAAAGAAATTTTCCATTGAAACCAAGAACTTAAAAAAAATTCATAGTTATAAGTTCATCTGTTTTGTAATAACTTTAATCAAACAGACTAATAAGGAAAATCACCTTTTAAATGGAAAGCATACATTAGCACAAGGAAGTTTGTAATGTGTTACAGTATCTTGCTTGGTAATCTTACAGCCTCCCTTATTAAAGCCTATTATTTTTTAGTTCTGCTTGACTTTCTGCCTCAATTCCTAAGAGAGATTAAATATCTACCTTCCATTTCGACAGATTTTAGTTTTATTAAATGTCACTTCCAACCTTTAGATTTTTGGAAGTTTTTATTAAAGTGGGCTGTTAGCAGAAGCTTCATTGGGATAATTTCCTCAGCATCACCTTCTATTACTTCAGTTTCTAGTGGCCTCTAAAATATATCTGAAAACTATGATCATCCTCTCAATAGACAAAATTGCTCATTTTCTGCATCAAGGTTAATTTCAACCATAGTAATACAAGAACTTATCTGTGATTTTAAAAGACTTTACCAACTTATTAAATTCAAAAGAATTTTTTCTTATCATTCAAGAGCTGATACATATTTCATATTTTAGTTTGATGTCAAAGAAACAGAATACTTAATTTATTCATCAGTTTTAGTTGCTTCTGTGGAGGAGGAGGAACCCTTCCTCTCCCCTCTAGGTCCTTCAGCTGATCTAAGAATTAAACTGACGTGAGACAGAATAACAGGAGAAAATCAAACAAAGTTTAATAACATATGTACATGGGGGAAACCCAGGAAAACTGAGTAACTCATCAAAATGGTCAAAGCCACCACCTTAAATACCATCTTCAGCTAAAGACAAAGGAGGATGTTGGGGGTAGCGGCTTCGGAATTCAAAGAGGAGGAAGGCAATTCACAGGAAGATGGAAAAGCAAGTGTCATACTTTGCAAAGGCGATGTGACATGGGGAGGACTTTGATCAAATGGGCCTTGCTAGTTTCTTCCCCATCTATCACATCTAGTTCATACTACACTCTACTTATGGTATTAGCTCATTCCTGGAACAAATCTTCTATTTTAAATTCTTTTAGGCAGTTAGGGGGAGGGTCAAAGTTTCTTTCTGAGTCTTTTGTTCTTAAAAATAATCAAGCCAAAGGATACATTTTGGGGTGGCAAATTCCAATCCTCCATGCTCCCTAAATCTAGGACAGGTCTGAACACAGACCAAGTGGACCAGGATTTCCAAATGCAAATGCCCACCAGGGTCAAGAAGGTAAAGAATACGAGAAAAGTAGAACCGTACTTCAAAGTGAGAGGATATGACCCACTCAAAGGAGACAGCTGCCACTCAGCACCAGCCAACTACGACGGGAGAGAATATGAACCAGGTGAAACCAGAGCTTCAAACTCATCAAGAGAACCCAGAAATTCAGATTTGTGTATAATGGCAACTAATGTTTAAAAAAAAACTGTGACGTTTAAACCAAATAAACAAACAAAAAATGTTTGTGGTCCATATGCAGCTACCATTTTGCTCCATCTGGGTGTAGGAAATCCCTCCGTGAAGTAATTGCTGAAGGCTTTTCTCCAGTTATGCCTGAAATTCCCACTCTACTCGCTCCTTCAAAGATATCAATGATACTATTTAAATGTAATTATGCTATCTGAAAGGAAAAACATCAATAAGAGCATTTATCATACCATCTTAGTTTACAAAATCAGAAAAAATCAATCTGAAACTAACAGAAATGAAACACGAAACGGCTGGGTTTTGATGATGGAGAGCCTGGCTAACAAAACTGCAATGGACTGTAACGTAAGAACGTCTGGATGTAAATGAAGCAATGGTCAGGGAGGTTTCACACAAACGGAGGACACAAGTTGAGGAGGCTTTGAGGATCCAGAGGCTCTGCAAGAGGCCCAAGTCATAGGGATGAGCCTGCAAAGCTCCATTGATTGCTAAACGTTGCCAGAGGCCAGCCCTGCTCTCAAACAACTATTTCTATTGGCGACTTAGTGTAATAAGCCCCAGACCAATTAATCAACCAAGCACAGAATAGGAGGAGAGTTGCTAAGTTGTATTTTCATGGATCAGGTTAAAATTAAACACTATGCAAAGCATTCAAACATTTAAGAATCATATTATTAAACCTCCACCAGGTCTTGACAACCAAGACACAACAAGGAATCGAAGCGAAAGAGGAATTTTGATTGCACAGCAGCTGGTGTTTTCTGCAAGCCAATTTGTTTACAGCTGTTGGGTAACAAGCTAGAAAGTTCTTGTAGGACACAGAAGAGGGCCAAATACTGAGATAAGTGCACTGCCAGATTCTAAATTACATATCCCACGTACCTGAGTACCAACAAAACACCCCTCATCTCCCACTTCAGTGCCCTCTATTTCACCTGTCCACTTTCACTCTTTTGTTTCTTCTGATAAAGCACAAAATTCTCATGCTCCTTCATGATGGCACTTACATACGCTGGCTTGTACTATGGTTGCCTTCTCTTGAACAACTGGAGGGTAGGAAAAGTTTACGTTACTGTGACTAACATATTTAGCAGTGTCCCTGATGGGAAATACCAGCTCCATAAACTCTGATGTGAATCCTATTGATAGTGGCATTTCCCTAATGCTGACTAGTAGCTCCCTTTTCCTCAGCTATTCCCAGTAAACCTCTGGTCTACCTCCTTACCTGGCTCTGCTGCCAGCCTTACCAAGAATGGTGTCACTTCTCCCATCAAAATCTGTCACACAGAAACTATTTACAAAGTTTGCTTTTCATAATACTCTTTTTTTTTTTTTTTTTGAGGAAAATTAGCCCTGAGCTAACTGCTGCCACTCCTCTTCTTTTTGCTGAGGAAGACTGGCCATGAGCTAACAGCTGTGCCCATCTTCCTCTACTTTATATGTGGGACGCCTGCCACTCATAATACTCTTAAGCTGGTTCTAACATTGTGTGTTGGTATTGAAAATGGTCTTTTAAAAACTCACTTTTCCTTCACATTTAAAAAATTATTCCTGATAGAAAATTCTCCCCATCTCCTAAAACCTAAAACCTAAAAACTATTAACTGTCCTAATCTGGTCAATAACTCTCCTAAGGCTATATGATGATAAAGACTTGAGCTCTGTCACATTCACCTCTAAATTTCCTAGTACAGCACATTCCTGCCTCTTCATGACCATTCTTTAACTCTTAGGACATGATTTGGTCCCTAACACATCTCTTTCTGGCAGTTCCAAGACACCTTCATCCATAGCAATACACTAGGTTTAATTTTCTTTCTCTCTGCTAAAATAGTGGCTAAGAAAAACGACATTGTTGAAAAGTGAATCTGATTCTCCATTTGGCTGGTGAATCCGCGTGCTGGAGAAGGCATCCTGAAAGTCTGTCAGTGACCTTGGGAGAACACAGCTCCCCATTTTGCTTGAACAGGCCCTTGACAAAGAAGCACTCAAGACCAGTGCTTCTCAGACGTCGGTGTGCTATGCATTACATGGGGATCTGATTAGATGCTCATTCTGACTCAGCAGGTCTGGGTCTTTCATTTCTGACGCCGTCCCAGGTGCTGCTGTTACTGCTGGTGCACACAGACCACATTTGAGTACCAAGGATCCAGACAATGTACCTTTTGAACTCTTCCTCTGGTGCCTTTTCAGTTTTCCTTTTCTCCAAAGCACCCACCCCACCCTGCAGTAGCCTGCCCAAGCTGCCTGCCAGGCACTGCCCCTCTTCAGTCCCTCAGTGCTGTTTGTCCATCCTTCCTACGATTCCTATAGGAGCCTGCCCTCAGCAGGCTGCAACATTGCAAGAGAAAGCTAGTTGACTGACTCACATGAAAAATTAATAGCTATTTTTTGAGCTGTGCTTTATTTTACGAATCTCTAATTGGTCCAAGGGCAGCGAGAGAAAGATTCTAGAGCGAGGGTGGGGGCTTTCTCTGGACTCCGTAAATCCCAGACCATTGAGGCCACCTAAATTCACCTGTGTTGGCTCATTTACTTTTGCTCTTGAATGTTATTATCCTGGAAATTTCCATTATTTGGCACCTCTTGAGTTCACCTGCCTAGATTATGATTCTCCTCATTTTCTCCTACGCCCCAGGTTGAGATGCTATAACAGCTTGCTCAGGAACTGAGACTGTTAAAAATGTTGAAGTGCTTCTGAAATCCTATCAGACTTGGCAACATCACAGGGATGAATCAAACACAGAAGAATGTTCAAACTTCAGCTGAAATGAGAATGTCTTTATCTAAATTCCGTTAAACCTGGCACCTTTCAGAGAGTTCTCCGACAGGAACAAAACTCAAACACAGTGTCTGCAAACCTGCCAAGTTCTCCTTATCTGAATAACCTTCCATTTAGGGCTGGCCTGTCTCATTGACTTGAGAAAATTACCTGTCATTCCTTTCTTGCTTCTTGTGTAATTTCGGTTTTGTTATAGTCAAGTTCAAGTATCATTTACAACATAACATTAAGATTCCTTTATGGTCATTATTTTAAACTCCATTAGCAAACATCTTCACGGATGAGAAAGAGATTTCAAAGTTGAAAATTTTAGAGATTGCATAGTCAACCGTTCCCATCCCAACACAGAAGAACCCTAGCCTCCAATTTCGGATGTATTGAGAAATATTTTGAAGCAGAATTGAAGGTTGAGTCCTCTATAAACTGGATGAAGGTTGACTGTCAATAGAAACAGAAAGGACTAGTCAAGTCAACAAGAAGTGAACCGTGTCATTAGGCAATAATAAATAAGAGGATTTCTAGAATGGGAGTCAGAGAAAGGACACTATTTGTCTCGGATTTCTTCCTTTACCCACTAGCATGATTCTGAGTTCACCTCATATATTTGCTTCTTTAAACAAAGACTATCCTAATTATCTTAATGATTTCTTTTCAATAATGACTTAGAAAAGCATTGCCTCGCTTTCCCAATTAGGCGAGCAAAAATAGGATCTGATTTTACAACATTAACAGGATGAACTCTGCCGCATCCCAGTGTCGACACAGCAGAGTAGTGACAGGCACAGACCAAAGGCCTCCTCTCCTGAACTCCGAAAGGCACATGAAGTGTTTCCTAGCATTTACAATTTTGGAACTCACCATTTCCTTCTCCTTGAGTACAAAAAAATTTGAGTCTAAAAATCTCAGTCTGAAATGGCATACATTGGGCAAGGCAGAGCAGTGTGAGGGCTCTCCCAAAACTTTGAGTATTTTTAAAAGCTGGCATGCTCAATCTCACAAAATCCCAGTCACCTATGTGATTTCAGTCAGCTGACTTCAAGGCTTTGGCTTGGAAGAAACAAGCAGGAAATCATTAGTTATGGAGCACACACAGCAAGCATATGCTGGGGAGTTATATAAATCCAACCAACTCTCTAAATCCTACATTTAGAGCTAGAATTCTGGGATGGCCTCTTAGGCTCCCACCAGCAGCCTTTGTAGGATGTGAAAAAAAGGAACAATGGAGCGAATGCAAATTAGAAATCTACTGTGATAGAGTCCTCAGTGACTTTGGAGGCTGGAGAGACAGCTCTGTGGTGGAGAGCCCTGGAAACCTGCAGCCTTGGTGACTGCCTAGCAGCTGGGATCCAGAATCCCAGAGTCAGGAGCAGCCTCTAACAAGCATGAGTTGCTTGCAGGTGCCCTCCACCATCCTTAATAAATGCATGTCAGGTGTCTGTCATGTTCAGGGTTCCGATCAGACGGAAAGAAAGACAAGTACAGCAAGGTCCTTTCCCTGTTAGCCTCTTGGTTACTTGACCTATAAACACCACTCAACCCCTTAGTTGCCTTCAGTGAACATCTGTTGAAAAGGCACATAACCCAGGACTGAGAACAGGAACATTTCAATAGATTCAAGGACAAGAGCCAACAGATCCACTTATGAATTAAAAAAAAAGAAACTGGGAGAAAGAATTGTAGACAGAGGTTGGCTTAGTGAGTTTGGCAGCTAATCAAGCTATCATTGGTATTATCCAGATTTTAAGGACACGGCATTTTCAGGATTGCCTTCTCTTAATTATATAATGATCAAAGTTTTCCTTTCCAAAAATTATCAATTCATGAAGTAAAAGATGTTCTATGTGCAACATATGAAAACATGTGTTTCTGCTCTATTCTTATACTAACGTAAAATCTGGTCTCAAAACCACACTTACCAAAATGCAGCTTTACAAATATTACCAAAAATGTTATTGCCTTAGATGACTTCATCAGAAAGTGGGCCTAGAATAAAATGACAGAAATATTCTTTACTCCTCACTCAGCAAAGGCCATTATATGCCCAAGGCAAGCAATTGTTTGCCAGACTGAACTTTTAAAATACATTATGACTCAGAACCTATTGTCAACAGTATAATGCAAATATTTTAGAAAGCTTGATTACATAAGACTAGCTCACGAATGAGAAGTCAAAAGTATATTTATTTAATAAATATAATAAATATGTATGTTGATCAATAAAACATTAGCGGTGGATTAGATTTTTTAAACTATTTCCATTGCAAAACGGACAAATAGCTGCTGCTGTTATAGAGTATTTTGTTGTTCAATGTCCTCTATCTGTTAGTAAAGTAAAACATTACCCAAGTACCTGGAAAGCCATATCCTAGAATACATGGAGTCAGGGTTCAACAAACGCTTTCCTTTAGAAGCCAGATAGTAAATATTTCAGGCTTTGTGGGACACGTGATCTCTGTCGCAACTGCCCAATTCTGCAGTTGTGCCACAAAAGCAGCCATAGGCAATACATAGGAGAATGAACATGGCAGCGAGCCAATAAAACTTTATTAACTAAAACAAGTGACAGTCCAGATTTGAAAGATGGACCATAGTTTGTTAACTCCTGAGCAAAGCCAAACTCAATATAGAAATCAGATCCAACAATGTTGTCAAGATTTACCTAATAATTTAAGTATTTGGAGTTTATTCCAACTGCATTTTCTAATTACACTAAAGTCATCTTTTCGCATATATGTAGGGAATGAAAATTCTGGTTAAGTATATAAGCAGGTTAACAGTTTTTTAATAAATAAGGATTCATTAAACTAGAATGTGTCAGATAATATTGTGCTATAACATTATATAGAAAATTGCATGAAAAGCAAATAATATTCTGCTGAAACATCATAATCAAAACATTTCAGGATCTTAAAGTAGTGCTGAAATGTAAGTGTAAACAACTTTCATTATATAGTGTTGTTCCAATATAACTTCAAAAAGCCAAAATTATGGGTCTTAAGCAAATATAGAATGAAGGAACACATGTGAGAGATTTTATTTAACTCATTATTTAATGAGAGAACTGGTAAGATGCCAAAACTGGTCTAAAGAGCATTTGAAAAGGTCCATGTAGGCAATTTAACAAGAAAACGTTAGGATAGGATTACAGAGTTGGATTTAAAACTGGTTAATGACCAACAACTGAGGTTATCTGTTCTACTAGACAGATGTTATTTGCACATCCACTTGACAAAAATCCGCAAGTTAACCTCTGTCCGACCTTGTAAACGGCCCCGACAACAGAAACCCAGTGCTGCACTGAGCAAACATCCAGTAATCTCTTTGACCTATTCCAGCTTTCAAGTAATTTTTCTGACCATGTTGGAGATTAGGTTCTATCTGCTCTGCATCTATGAAACATCTTGAAATGTATTAAGTAAACTCTATATATTACCTTCTTGTCTTGTATTTTTTTTCCACATAAAAGTAGAGGATAGAATTAAGAAATTGGTGACTTTCTCTGCATCATGGCATGACGGAGACTCAAAAAAATTAATGACAACCCACAGCCTTCTCCAGAGGTGTTCTGCACTGAGCCCTTGGTCATGAGGCTCGCACACCCGCATCCTCGGGCTTTACTGTTCCGAGAGTCTGCATTCACATGGCCAACAACAGACAGCTGAATGGAGGATGGTATATTAGCACCATGGAATAATTGCAGCTGTTGCCATCATATTGTAGAAGCAATTTTGGCATGAAAATATTTACACAATATATTCACAGGTGGAAAAAGGAAGCTACTAAATGGTGTATATAGGTACATTTTCCTGGTTTTCTGCCTTACATTTATAGTTTTGAAGTGTAAGATTCTCTCCCCATTCCTTAAATGTAGTCTGTGAGTAATGACATCCTTCCACAGAGTAGAGGACAGAAAGGGGGAAAAACAGAATAACTTTACAGTGGAGACACCTAACAACACTACGTCAGCCAGGTGAGCAACGTAAGTACCAACAGTGATAAATCACGTGGCGAGTGTATCCTTGATATGACATGATGAAATGGCACTTCCTTTCTGTCGTCTTCCTCTCAAAATCCCACAGCCCCAGTCTAATCATGAGGAAAACTTCAGACAGATTCAAATTGAGAGACATTCTGCAAAATACCTGAATTGTGCTACTCAAAACTGTCAAGGCCATTAAAAACACGGGAAGTCTGAGAAAATGTCACATCCAAGAGGAACCTAAAGGGGACATGATAACTAAATTTAATGTGTCCCAGAGCAGAAAAAGGACGTTAGGTTAAAAACCAAGATAATCTGAATAAAGAATGGGCTTTAATTAATAGTAATCTATCAAAATTGGTTCACTAGTCATAACAAATGTATCATACTAGTGTAAGATATCAGTAATAAGGGAAACTAGGCATGAGATATATTGGAACTCTCTGTACCATCGTCACAATTTTTTATGTAAATCTAAAACTTTTTTCAAAATAAAAACATTTGATCTTTTTTTAGTTTTATGATTCTCTATTTTTTGCATCACTATTTTTTCACTTCAATCTCTGTAAAATTTTTCATGCATGTTTCACCTTCATAAAGTATTTTAAACAAGGAAGGCCTATTCTGTGAATTTATGTTTCTATATTTTCAAAGCTGCCATCTCAAGTTTCAAAGTCCCCTTTCTCAGAAGAAGAATACTTTCATTTACATCACACCACAATTTCCTCCAGTCTTTCCCTAATCGTTCCCTTTAAAAGAATTCTCTGCACAAATATGAAAAATTGTAACTTTGACATATTGAGACTTAGAATTCTTCATATGGCTCGCATGATTGATTTCCTATCACAAAAACTATCTTCTGTAATAATATTTTACTTTAAGGATACCACCCTGATGCCTAAGTTAAATCAAGGCAGCTGTATTGGTAAGGAGAAAAATGGTAAAAATATTAAATGCGGGCTCTGCTTTATAAGCATTCCAGTATAATCTGGTGTGATGGAAGAATCTTAACAGTAATGCTGGGGTCAGAGTTGATTTCTGTCTTTAACTTCACTCCACACTTACTGAGAGGTCAAGTTATCCATGTGGTGATTTTTAAGTATAAACAGTGATGATATATATATAAATTAACTTTAATCTATATCCCCAGGGTGGCTTGTTAGTGACTGTAAGACCCCCAGTCAGAAATCCACACAACAGAGGTGTCTAGTAAGCACTTCAAATGCAATTATTGAAATCTACACCAGAATATTTGTTAATTAACACTGAGGAAGCTTAGGAAATAATTTTCATGAATGAAATAAATGGCTTTCAATGGTGTTTACCTGGACTAAATGATTATGCAGATCCCACTACCCTTGAATGAAGTCAATATAAAAAGCCAGCAAGGCCAGCGCTCTGAGCCTACAGCTCCATTGGGTTCTGGGTCCTCCCCACTCCCCAGATGACCCTGTGGCCTGACTGCACCAGAGCATTGGCTGGTCCCCTAGAAGTGGAACGTCATTTGTGTCCATGTCAGAGTGAACCTTCGAAGTAGCAAGAGCGAACATTTCTTGATCACGTACTGTATGTCAGGCACTGTTGAAAGCTTCATGTGTGTAGAAACTCATTCAGTCTCTCTGAACCTTCTAGGACATGCAGGGCTATATATATCACAGATGAACAGAGGCACAGAGAGGTTACCTAACTTGCTAAATGTCTCATTGTCAATTAGTGATGATAAAGAAAGAAGCTCTCATTCACCCTCACAAAGTCCTTATGTCCTGTATTCTACAAGTTAGAAATTCCCATAACAAAAATATCCTTAAGGTGTTGATCACCTTCAATATATTACATGACATGACCTCTTCAAGGTCACACTCGCCTCGTTCTTCTGAAGGAGCATTTGACTCCTTTTATTTCAAATGTTTGTTTACTGTGATGTGCCTTGTTTTTAAAATGTTTATTCAAATCTCTTTTTAAATGTGTATCTGACCTTTCTTACTGCTGTTCCCCAAATGTGCAAAGTGAATACTTTGATTGCTTTTTATTTTGGTGAAGAAGACTGGCCCTGAGCTAACATGTTGCCAATCCTCCTCTTTTTGTTTGAGGAAGATTGGCCCTGAGGAACATCCGTGCCAACCTTACTCTATTTTGTATGTGGGATGCTGTCACAGCATGGCTTGATGAGTGGTGTATAGGTCCGTACCCAGGATCCCAGCCTGTGAATCCCAGGCCGCCAAAGCGCAACATGCCAACTTAACCACTATACCACCGGTTGGCCCCTTGCTTTTAAATTTGTGTGGTAAAAACTGTTGTGTGATAGTGCCTGGACTCTGGCTGACATGATTGACCCGTCACTTCACCCTCCAAAGTGAAAAATGCTGTGCTGGTCGTTCCCCACCACACTTTGGTGTAGTCTTGGCCTAACCTGGAATAGAACAGACCTTGAAGAAGAAGAGATGGGCTACCGGAAAAATCTCTTCCTGTCCAACTTCCAGAAAACCTTCCCTGAGCAGTTTTCAGTTCAACGGCTTTCATCATTTCAGGTAAGAATCATACTGAGCCTGTCTTCTGTGTTTGCTTGTTCTGGCTATCTTCCGTTATCCCTCCCCACCACTAAACATATTTTCTGTAAAGATTCCACAAATCATTTTTTCTAGGTAGCCTATTTTCCTCCCTAGACAAGATCCACTTTTTATGGGTGCTCCTCCATCCAAGAGTCAGGAGAGTGAAGCCTCACTCCTGCTCAGTTATTTTCAACTCAATGGACTCCATTCTGGACAATTTGCTGTGCTAGAAATGATCCAAGACATTCCCTTGATAACTTCTAGGACCATTATGGCCTGAATCATCTAAGAGAAAATAGAAAATTTTTTTCTAATAGAAAAATTCCATCCTGGCCAGATGGAGCCTGTTATCTACGGGAAGAAGCAGCATACAAAAGAAAGCCAAATTTTAATTGACCCCCCCTTGGATGCCCAGGAGAGGTTGCAAACCTTACTAAGTATAGAGAAAGAAATGCAGAGAGACAGAGAGAATTTGGGGACAAGTCCTGTAAAAGTATCTGTTAAAAAGTCCCAGGAGAAAAAGTGCAAATCCTCACATCTCAGAGGGGATACAGGCAGGTCCCTCCACCAGACTGTTAGGCAACATGGACTTCTGCGAAACATCTGGATGAAGGAGTGCCCAAGAACCTCAATAACCTTCATATTTTTTTCCTAGACTTACAACTACCCATGCCATGAAGCCCCACCAGCTTCCAGATTTCCTTCCTCAGGGATGCCAGGAAAGTTTCTACACAGTTATTTCAACATCAGATCAAACATTCAAAACACTATCGTTGAAGCTCTTAAACGCTAAGGCGGTCACACCTTAGAAATATGGCCAGTGGTGGCCACTCCACTTATAGTACGTGGAACGAAGGCTGAAGCCCAGGAAAAGTCTCTTTTTCAGAAATTAGTTCCTCTACTGTCCGTTCCTCCACTTTTAAGTCATTGGAAGTAGATCGAAATAACCTCTCTTCTTAAGTAAGCCTAAATTAGAAAGATGAGTGGGATAGAGAAAAGACTAGTCCAGTAGGAAGCAGAGAGTGGATGCTGCAATCCAAAGAGGTATGATTGTAGGCAACTCTGCGTTAGCCTGTGACGTGATCCCTCTGTCATAGATGAAAGAATGTGTTAGCCTAGAAAATAAAGAAGTAAAAATCTCCCTAGATAGTTACAAACACAAACTCGTTGAGTTACAAATGATGTCGAGAATTTTTTCAGAATCTTAAGAAGTGTCCTTTGGAAAGGAGCACTCCAAATGCATTTACCAGATAAAATTCCTATTTTTAAATGTATATGGTTCAAAAGTATAAAATATGTTAAATCTATATTAGAATATTTTGATTGACTATGACGGATGACTTTTTAAACAGAAAGACTGGATGACACTGAAAGTCTGTATATAAAAATAAAGAAAAATTATAAAATAATAATTATTCTTTTGCTAGCAGAGACTTAAGCTCGAAAATAAAAAGGAGTCTTTGGCCTGATAAAGACCAGCTACAAGCCAAGTAATTGAGCCTGAGACCAGTCTCTGAAAGTGAACAGAGAGGGAGGAAGGGAGAAAGGACAACAGTTTAAAACGTGCAAACAGCAAAGACCTCAGTTCTAGAAAAGTGGGGAGGGAGTGATCTAATTACTTCCCTCTTCTTTAATAAAATATTCGTATTTCATCTCACTTTTATTTCCAAAATATTCACTGCAAGTTTGAGGGGGTTTTTTTGGTGGTTGTTGCTGTTTTAAACACCCCTGTTAGGAAAAATTTGTAGAGTATATGGAAATAAGGCAAAGGATGACTGTGTGTCCTTTCATTGTCATCCTGGAACATTGTCTGATAGAAGACAGAATTATACCTTTGTTTTACTTACGATTTATGATTCATTAAAGTTCAGACTCTGTAAAGTTAGTAGTTATTAGCGCGTAGAAAATTGATAAGTTGCAAGTGATTTGGCTCTAGTAGAGATGTCAATAATTTCTGCCCTGTAGAAAATACAACTCCAAGGATTAAAGCTTTCTTGTCCTGTTTTGCACCTAATTTAGCACTCTCATTCAGTATTCTTTTCCGAATCCTCCTTTGATCCATCTTTGCCATCCTGCTGGTTTCCTCTTTAATGACTTAAATATACCTTTTTCTCACTCTATATTTATGTGAGAATTACGTTTTTAACTGTTTAAGTTTTATACTTTGACATTTTTAAATACAAAACTATAATTTTAAAGAAACATTGTATAATAGAAATGAAATTTCTATTGGTTTACATGAATTTTAAGAATATAATTTTATATTGTACTTTATAGTTACAAGTGCAATTACTATGAGATTAGTTTCCATTCAAGAATTTGAATTTCTAGGCCAGCTCAATGGCGCAACAGTCAACTTCACACTTTCCACTTCAGTGGCCCAGGGTTTGCTAGTTTGGATCCTGGGTGCAGACCTATGCACTGCTTGGCAAGCCAAGCAGTGGCAGGTGTCCCACATATAAAGTAGAGGAAGATGGGCATGGATGTTAGCTCAGGGCTAGTCTTGCTCAACAAACAAGAGGAGGATTGCTGGCAGATGTTAGCTAAGGGCTAATCTTCCTCAAAAAAAAAAAAAAAAAAAGAATTAGAATTTCTGCACCAAAACTAAAGAGCTAACATTTTATGTAAAACATGACATTTGTTTAATTTGAAATAAATTTCAATTGAAATGTGTTATAATTGTAAATGTCAGTGTTCTTTACAAATATTGTTCTAACAAGACCAAGACCAGATAATCTGAAAATTATATGAATCCACAGAAAATTTTCTGCTTGAATTTCTAGAGTATAAATCTTTCTAATTTTCCAGTTATTTCTTAATTTGATTGCATTTTATTTTAATATACTCTTGATATTTTTATAACATTTTTAGTTGGACTTTAGAAGTCTAAATTTGTAAGTCCTAAGATAATATCTATCTGTATTTATCCAAAGTCTGCTGAATAATAGCTGTGATGATTAGACCTGCTATTAAACTAAAGATATCAATTATATATGTAAAGCGGATGCTTTTGACCCATTAGTTCAGGCAAAATCTGAGAAGCCTATATATCCATGTTTTGTTCTTTGATAATAACATGCCTTGTAACATATGAGGTATTGCCTTGATATCGCTGGAGCAAAATTAAAGACTGATGGTAGTAGGTCAATATAATCCTAATCAGGAGATTTGGATTTATATACTGTAAACTTGGTATAACAATGTAAGTCATGAGATGTTGCATTCTTAAACGCATGTTATATATTGTAACATTAAAAAGAGAATTGTAGCTCAGAAAAGAAAGCAAAATAAATTTAAAAGCTGGAAAGTTTAGGAGATGATTTAGCAGAGTTTAAAATATATATAACTAAATACATAAAATATATAGATTCTGATATTCTAGAAATTCAATAATATTTCTATTTTTACATATATAGTTTAATGACATGTTTTTACGAGAGATGATGGTGTTATAGGCAATGTAGGGAATTTCAGAGATGGAGCTCTTGCGTTCTGTGTTACCTCCAGTAGAGCACACCCTTCTCTCTCCTAGTTGACAATAGCCATCAAGAAAAGATTCAGAGCTAAAAGCCTCCACTGCTCTAAGAATTGAGATTTTTAGCTGCTAATATGCCAAGGCCCTCAAAATGAAAGCAAATGGAAACAATTGAACCAAACTGTCCATCACATGATAATTATATAGCCACACAAAGGCTATATAATTTCTAGACAAAGAAATTTGACTGCAAACCCTTAGAGTAATGCGGTTTAAAAACAAAAGGACATACATAGAAACATTTGGACTTTGTTCTAGTAGTTTAATTGTTTTTCTTAATGTTGTATTTTTATCTTGGAACTATGTTATTGTTAGTAAAGTAAATAACTACTTACATTGATTGTATTAAGAATCTAGACTCCTATAAGACATACATAGTATACTATATATAGTAGCGTGTGAAAGAAAGGAGATAATATTTTAAAGTCAAGAATTAAAGTAGGAAAACCCTACTGAGAGAATGTAATTGGAAATTTCCCATGGGAAATATGCCTAGGAAGCAAGATTACCTCATAATTTTACAAAATTTAAAAAACAAAACAAAAATCAAAAAAGACCTTTTCCAGCTCTGCAAATGTCACTTCTAAAAGTACCCTAGCACCGGCTTCTATGGCTTCCAGTGCTGCTTTTCCCAGGCTTCTTAGAAAAATGTCTGATATTGTGTCTGGGACAGGAAGGCACAAGGCAAATGAAGACCATCTTATTGGCCAAAAAGCAAGAAAGCTTTTAAAGTTTATGCGGTCATATCCAAATTACACCAGAGCCAATCAAAATGGGGCTCCTATTGGCCAAAGTTGTGATAATCTGAGCATGAAAAGAAGAAAATTGGCTGAAGTTGACTCCATACTTTAAATCTGAAAAGCTATAAATCCATAATGATACATGGAAAAGAAAGACTAACATAAAATAATGAGAGAAGAACAGAAAAAATATATATTTCTATTCAGTTTTGTATTAAATCAAGATGATATTATTAAATCATTTATTATATCAGTGAAGAATATGGTAACAAATAAATGTAAATACACCAGCTAAAAGGTATTTTTTGTTTCACTGAGAATAACAATGGAAAGATTACATATGGTGTGAGCTGGAGTCAAAGCCACATAAAATATACACATTCAACTAAAATAGTGTTAAGTATTTTCAGCATTGTATGAGCTGAAGAATAACAAAGAATGCAAGATTCCACCGCGCCCCAAGACTTTACATTTCTCAGGATACCAGAGTGAGAAGGAGACTCACACGGAGGGAGCTGCAGGCTTCCACGGTTAAACAGAAGAATTGGGCAATAGGAACAGCTGGAATTCAGCGGAATGGGCTGTAGGATCACCACCCTCTTGAAGTTTCAGAATAATTGACATAACAACCATAAATGGGGCTCAGTATATCCCTGAAAAGACCACGTGGTTGGCGTACCACAGTATACACTTGCAATGGTGATTTTTTTATATGTCAACTTGACTGAGCCATGTGGTGCCCAGATAGCTGGTTAAACATTCTTTCCGGATCCGTGTGTGAAGGTATTTCTGGAAGAGATTAATGTTTGCAGTGGTGAACTGAGTAAAGCAAATGACCCTCCTCAGTGTGGGGGGCATCATCCAATTGGTTGAGGGCCTGGACAGAACAAAAAGATGGAGGAAGAAAGAATTCTCTCTCTCTCTGTCTGATTGCTTAAGCTGAGCTATCAGTCTTCTCCTGTCCTCACACTGGACCTATACCACTGGCCTTCCGGCTCTCAGGCCTTCGGACTAGGACTGTAGTTCCACCACTGGCACCTGCCTTCCTGGATCTCCATCTGGCAGATGGCAGATTGTGGAATTTCTCAGCCTCCATCATCATGTGAGCCAATTCCTTATAAGAAATCATATGTATTTCCTATTGGCTCTGTTTCTCTGGAGTACCCTGACTAATACAACACCACAAAGAAACTCAGGAAGAATTACATGGAGACACAGAACAAATAATCTCAGGCCTGTGTTATGAACTGGAAAAGCCGTTACTCTCATGGTGGCTGTAGGAGTCGGTCTGTCTTCATCTCACAGCTGCAGTTTGCTGCTGCCGATGACGAGGTTCCTTCCAACCCACTTCGCATCATGTTCACTTTCCCCAAGTGTCGCTTACAGTGAACAACGATAGCGCTTGGTAGGGCAGAGTTAAGACTAAAAAATGTATAGGTATATATGTGTGCATTTTTATATCCAAAGAGTAGAGAATATGATGACAAAATCAGTCCCTCTAAAATCAGCAAAAATTTAAAGTATATGTTCTAAAATTTTAAATCTCAATTCATTTTTTAAAATCCTTAATTTTTACTTTCTGGAACCTACTTCATGAGCCTTTCAGTGTCATATTGTGCTTTGTTCTTCCAACATAATACCATGACTCCCATTCTTTTCAATGTATATCTGAATTTCTTTTCAGATTTATATTTACTGTAGTCTCCCTTGTTTCAAATGTATATTTAAATTTTTTAAATTCATATTAACTTACTGTTAATATTCCCATTTTCAAAATACATGCTTGAGTCTCTTTTAACGTCCTAAGAATTGAGGTGTCTGACTTCTGACTGATAGACGCTCTCTTCTTTCCTCTTGCATGCACACTTTATACAAATAGCAAAAGTCATTTTTTTTAAAGATTTTTTATTTTATTTTTTTCCTTTTTCTCCCCAAAGCCCCCCGGTACATAGCTGTATATTCTTCATTGTGAGTCCTTCTAGTTGTGGCATGTGGGACGCCGCCCCAGCGTGGCTCGACGAGCAGTGCCATGTCCGCACCCAGGACTCGAACCAACGAAACACTGGGCCGCCTGCAGCGGAGTGCGCGAACCTAACCACTCGGCCACGGGGCCGGCCCCAAAAGTCATTTTTTGAACAGCCTGAGTCTCATTCTTGTATCCATGGCAGAGCCTGAGAATAAAAGCTAGTATCTCACTGACCAAACATCTGACGACGGGAGTAGGTGCTTTTAACTAAGCGCTAAGTTCTATGCTGTCTCTTTGCTAATAAGTAATGGTTTGCTTGGTAGAATTTGGCCTAAGACTGACTTTCACTGAAACTCCACCCTGGTACAGGGTTGGGGGAGACCAACGTGACCTAAAAGATCTTCAATCACCAGAAGCTCCTGATGTTTATTGAGAGAACCTAACAATTGCCAAACAGCTCTGATCGTAGCACAAGGCTGTTTCACTATATTAAACATTAATATTCTTACTGACAAGATCAAAATTAATTCATATTCAGAACTTGGACTGTATGTTGCACAAAATAAAGTTGGACAAAGTGATTTTTAACTGTCTTTGTATGCATTTTAAAAAAAAATAAACAGGCTAAAGTTTGTCATTTTGCCAAAAAAATTTTTTTAAACTTATCATTTACTGATTTCTAATCATGCAGTCCAACTTTCAAAAAACTTAGATGCCCCTGGAAAGCCAAGTTCTAGTTCCACCTCTCTCCCTGCTGTCAATTATCTGTATTACCTGGAGCAAGTCGTTCAGATGCTAATATCTTTATTATTCGTCTTCTTCAGAGCATTGAGGTAAAGAGCAAACAAGAAAATATATGGGACATGACATTGTTTCAAGAAGTTAAAATCGAATAAACAGGGCTACAGTTCTCAACTTTTTTTTGCCAAAGTGCACATGCCAGACCACCTTCACATACGCCACCCACTCCTATAAGAATATTCATGCTTTGCAAACGCTCATATAGCACTTGCTGTGTTCTAGGCACCATTCTAAACAATTTTTAAAGAACAAGTCATTTAATGAAGTTGGTATGAAGTATGTATCTTTATCATCTGTTTTACAGATGAGGAAACTGAGGCGCAGAGAGGTCGTGTAATTTGCACGAGATCACACAGGTAGTTGAGCCGCAGAATTAAAATATAAAGCTAGTTCCGTAACTACCGTGGGGAGCTGTGTCTAATGAAAATTAAGTGGATCACACTGCAGTTGCCCCTTGTCGTTTTCTTTGGAGTTTTTAGCAATTATACAAGCAAAGTCACAAGAAGGATGAAGTCAACTATTTGAAGACCCCAAATTGTAACTCCACATGGAAAAATGAAAGCGTTATTTTAAAAAATTAGACCTTTTAAAAAATCTCTACTATATAAACTAACTCCTCTCTCCCCACCTCTGAGTAATAATAATAAGACAACCACTTGGGAGGCCTAAGGCACAGAGGTAGAGAGGAGAGGTTATGAGCCAGACTTCAGAACAACTCAGCACTGAAATTCTTGAAGGATCTTATAATTGTTGGTCATGAATGTTTAAGGTCAAAGTAGAATTTTTGTGATTTTCCTCATTCAAGACCTGCTGCTGAATCACTTCCCACAGATTCAGGACCCCCACAGGGTCTCTTTTTCCGTTCTATATGAGAAAAAAAAAAGAGGGGCAGAAAGCACAGTGATGCTTCTCAGAGGATAACATAAAATTCTTGCAGTCTTTCTTTTTTTTCTTTCCGATCAGAAAGCAGTAACTTCTTACTCATAAAATCGTAAGAAGAGATACTTCTTCCCAGGCAGACAGTGATGACTGCTGGTAAGTTATTTGGTGAAGTTTAGCAACAGTAGATTTCCTCTTCAGCTAAAGTTGCCACTGGCAGCAATTCCATTTTACACATATTCCAGCAGGGTAACGTTTCAGAAATGATGCCTCAACAATCTTGTATCCTTAACAGAAACAAAGAACTTTAAACACTGCAGCAAGAAGAGTCATTTCACAGTTATTATACCACAAACACTCGTGCTCATAAATGCCTACTATGTGCCAGGCCCTGCCCTCATCACGGGATGCCAAGTCATGGAACGTGTCCTAAAAGAGGTCCCACAGCAGTGGTGGAAACAGTCTCAGGAGTAAACAACTACAGAACAACGTGATTCGTGGTCTGATGCAGGCACATAAAGTACTGTGGAAACACTGCAGGTGAACAGCTCCATCATCCTGGGGAATCACTGACGAGATGACCTTTAGTTTTGCCTTGAAGGGCAGTAGAATTTTAATAGGTGGAGAAGGGAGGCAGAAGGTGTCGATATTTCAAGGAGGAGAAAGAACACAAGAAAGGGCAGAGAGGAATGAAAGGCAATACGTAATTTGTTTGTGGGACTGATGATAATTCTTAGTGGCTGGGAAAGAGCACCCATGGGAGGAGACTGCTGGGAGGGTGGGGACGGCTCCTGCAGAAACTCGTAGGGCATTTTAAGGAGTTTCTATTTTATCCCATGTGTAAATAGATTTTTTTTTTTTTAAAGTTTAAAAGCAAGACAAAATCACTGTTAAAAAATTGTAGTTTTGAAAGACCACTCTGGCTGCAACGTGGAAGTTAAAGAAAGAAATTAAAGGTGGGAAGATGTGCTGGGGGAGAGTTGCAATAGTTCTAATGGAAGATAATAAGAGAGTAGCCAAGGAGATCAAGATCATAGATTTGGGAGCACTTCATGACGTAGAGTTAATGGGAGTTGGTGACCATTTGGTTAGCTGGGATGAAAAATACCTGGTACTCAAGCTCTGCAGGAAAATGACAATAGAGAGCAATTGAATGAGTCTCTGAAGGGGGTGTTTAAATGTAAAGCACACAGAGAGACAGGAGTGGGTACCAGCATCAGAAGTGGAGAGACATTCAGAATGAAAGCAGGAAGAAGCTATACATCTGTACAAGTCATGAGGTGGTAGAAGCCACAGGGCATCAAAAACCAGGATGTGGAGAAAAGTCAACTAACAGATGCAAGAGCAATAGAAGCAGAGATGGTGCTCGATGGGTCATGTCTGCGGAGCCCCTCCAGAGTAAGGATGCTGGCTTAGGGGGTAGAGCTTCTACAGCTGCCACTGGGTCTCCAGGAGTGCTGTAGGTCAACTGCAGGACCGCTGATGTGCCCAATGGTCCTGACCATACGGCTGTTCCAAGTCTTCCCGGATTGCACAGAGAGCTCTCTATTCCTCCACTTTCCCATGGATCCTGACAAACCCCTGTCACCTGAATTAGCGTGAGCGTGTCTTTGTTCCTTGAAAAAAACAAACAAAAGACTGAGAACACAATGCGCAACACTTTTGAGAATTTCGGGACAATTATACTTTTCACCAAGTTCAGTAGTTGCCGCTTATCTGAGGTTTCACCTTCTGTGGTTTCCCACAGTCAACTGAGGTCCAAAATTATTAAATGGAAAACTCCAGAAATAAACAATTCATACATTTTAAATTGCACGCAGTTCTGAGTAGTATGATGAAATCTTGCACTAGGCCTGCTCCTTCCCTCCTGGGATGTGAATCATCCTTTTGTCCAGCTATCCATGCTGTGTATGTTACCCACCAGGTAGTTACTTAGTTACTGGTGATCGGCTATGGAGATCTCACAGTGCTCATGTTCAAGTAACCCTCATTTTACTTAATAATGGCCCCCAAATGCCGTTAATCTCTTATTGTGCCTAGTTTATAGATTAAACTTTATCCTAGGTCTGTGTATATATAGGGGAAGACACAGTATACACAGGGTTTGGTACTATCTGCAGTTTCAGGCATCCCCTGGGGGTCTTGGAACATCTCCCCTGGGGACAGCGAGGGGGACTATTGTAACTTTTTATTTTCTTTTGGATTTTTTTTATTTGTTTTTATAATGTTTTGTTTTGTCTTTGTGCAAGGTTACCACACACACACACACACATACGATGAACTACGCTCATTATTGACTTTGAACCCATAGCATTGGATTTTCTCCACAAGCACCTCTAGAGATTTGATATAGAGTATACCATTCAAGGACTAGACCCTTCTTAAAAATTAGTTTCTGAAAAAACTCGTGCATTTGTGTTTGGAATTTCATGATCATGTGGGTATGGTTTTAATGCCAGTGAAGCTTCAAAACACAAAAGTTATCCATCAGACGCTGTACGTGGCTTGCCAATTATATCTGCCCATAAATTCTAATTTTTTTCTTCTCATGTTAGATCAGAGGTAGCTGTAAACTCTGAGGCTTTATTTGAATCAAAATTAATAAAGAACTTATTATAAGAAAGTACAGGACAAATGATGTTGTTTCTTCAACAAATAAATCACAAGGATTTAGAGAGAAAAAAGAGAAAGGATATGAAACCTAGAGATTAGAGAGGCTCAAAATCCTATTAATCATAATATGTGGGCCTGATTTAAACAACTTAAATAAGTTCAAATAAAAATGTAAATAAAAACAAAAAAACTATAACATTTATGAGACACTTAGAAATTTGGACACTGAATTTTGATGGAAAGAAGACATATTGTTAATTATATTTATTTGTGCTAATGTTTTGTGGTTATGATTTTACAAAAAGAATCCTCATCTTTTAGAAACACATATTAGTATCTAGGACTTGTTTCAAAATAATACAGGAGGGGGGAAATGGGTGAGGGCATAAATGAAACAAGATTGGTCATAAGTTAATTGTTAAAACAGGAGATGGAGACTCCTAAAACTGTTATGACTCCCTGTACACATATTTTGAAATTTTTCATAATAAAAATCTTCTTAAAAATCAGTGAAGACCTTAAATATCCGCCCTTTCTTAGCCTTGCTATTATATAACGTAAGTGAGAGAATTTTGTCTTCCTCCAAATGTGTGTTTATGTGTGAGTTTATGAAAATGTGATTGAAAACAAAATACCAAAATATTAATAGTGACTATATGCAGATAGTATACACTTTAGATCAGATACTTGTGTCCCTCCAAAATTCATATGTTGAAACCTAATGTCCAATGTGATGGTATTTGGAGGGAGGGTCTTTGGAAGGTGGTTGGGTCATGAGGGCAGAGCCCCCATGAATGGAATTAGTGCTCTAAAGAGAGCTCCCTTGCCCTTCAGCCAAGGGAGGACACACACAGAAGATGGCCACCTATGAACCAGGAAGCAGGTCCTCACCAGGCACTGAATCTGCCCACGCCTTGATCTTAGACTCCCCAGCCTTTGGAACTGTGAGAAATAAGTTGTTTATAAGCCATCCAGTCTCTGATATTTTTGTTATAGCAGCTGGAATGGACTAAGACTGTAAGATTCTGAGAGAACTTTCAAAAACTTTCAAAAACTTTCCTACTTATTTGCTTTATATTTTTCCCCACAGTGGATATATACAATGTTGTAAGAGATTTCTTTCATTTTGCACAAATATCCATTATGCCTGAGATAATAGGTGAATTTACAGTGCTTAAATTACATTGCACGAAAGGGCAGATGTCCCTAAATGGAAACACATACATGTTGAGAATAACTGAGCCAATCAGAACCCTGCTAAGTACTAACGTTTTCAACCCCAGTTCTACCTTATTCCCTGAATCTCATATTAGACAGACTATTGTTCCAACTGCCTTCAAATTTATACTTTCTTTATGATTTTAATCTAAATTATCACATTCTCAAAAGTCCAATTCTAAATTTTCTGCCCAAATAAAATATGTTTCCTTCTAGTTCATATTTCAGGTATCAAGCTAATTCTTTTGGCAAGTTGCAATTCCAGAGACCCATAACTTTATAAACATTTGTGGAGCATCTACTATGCTTAAGATACTGTGCTGAGTACAACACAAAATAAAAAGAGCGACTTATGTCAGTCCTCTCTCTTTCTATATATATATATATATGTGTATAATCTTTTGTGAGAATTGAGACAGGGACACAAGCAACTATAAGCAAAAGGCAAACAGAATGTGATACAATAGAGATGTTAAGATACAGTGGGAAATAAAGGAGGGACAGAGTATTTCAGATGAGATGCTCTTGGAATCCTCATGGAGTTGGTGACATTTGAGCTGGGTCTTCAAAAGTGGGCAGCATATAACAAGTAGAAAGGCATTGAAGGGCATTTCTCCCATTGTCTAGAAAAAAATCTCCTGTGTTTTCCTCCATTCACACACTCGCAATACTTCTGACACCAGATGTGTGTGTCTTCCATACTTCAAGCAATCCTCTGTAACCAGCTGGGTGTTCTACATTTCAATTCAATTCTCACACTATCTACCTGAATTAGCATCAGATCCCACAAGATAAGGGCCCAGTCCCCCAAGACTATCCCCACTTCAGACACCAATCACAAATCCCAGGTTGTCACCTGTACTGCTGACACTGTCTATAGATTGAGGTTCCCACAACCCCCTCCTTGGGGTCAATAATTTGTTAGAACAGCTCACAGAACTCAGGGAAAGACTTAACACTTACTGGTTTATGCTAAAGGATGTAATAAAGGATAAAAATGAACAGCCAGATGAAGAGACATATAGAGTGAGGTCTGGAAGGGTCCCCAGTGCAGGAGCTTCTGTCCTTGTAGAGTTGGGATGTGCCACCCCCCTGGCATGTAGATGCATTCATCAGCCCAAAAGCTCCCTGAGCTCTGTAGCATTGCAATTTTTATGGAGGCTGCATCATGTGGGCATGACGGACCATTAAGTCAATCTCCAGAGCCTTTCCCCTTCCCAGAACATGGGGAGTGGGAATGAAAGTTCCAAGCTTCTAATCATAGCTTGGTTTTTCTGGTGACCTGCTCCCATCTAGGAGCCCACCAAGAGTCACGTCATCAGAACAAAAGATACTCCCAGCACCCAGAAACATTCTAAGGGGTTTAGGAACCCTGTGTCCAGAACCAGGGTCAAAGACCAAATATAGGAACAAAAGACACTCCCACAGCTCTTATCATTTAGGAAATTCAAGGGTTTTAGCAGCTCTGTGCCAGGAACCAGGGGCAGATATGTATATATTTCTATTGTTTCACACTCCTGATCAAAGGAAAAGACGAGAAGAAGCAATCCGGTATCACACAGCATGGGAGAATCTCAAGTGAGAGATAAGCCTGGGGAGATGAATTAGGCTCAAACCATAGGTGGCCCTGGATGCCATATTGAGACCTCTATTCAGTTTAAGAAAATGCAGCCGAAAAATTAAATTTTAGTCAGATGCAATTTTACTGGTGTCATAATAGTCTCTTAATGTAATTGTCTAGTTAACGACCATAATGAATACTATTGAAAATTTTACTCAAGTGGGCCCCTCAGAACCTTTGGGACTCAGTGCCATGGCTGGATCAACTTAGCTTTCTGCTGACAGTGTGGCTGTGGATAAAACTCTGGGGAATGTCTACATATGTCGGAAGTAGTTAAAATGGGAGGAAAAAGTAGATTAGTTAAAGGAATATCCCTTGAACTTCCTTGGAGGCTTTTGCTTAAAACTCTGTCTCCATCACATGTCCCTCTCCCTGGGGTCCTCTGCATGCTCTTCTATGACCTCCCAGTTCACATTCCCATGTCTACACTGGGGTCTCTATAGTCATCCAGGCACGGATGGCCTGGCTTGACTCTGAACACGCTATATTCTGACATGCTTCGATAATTATGCCTTTGTCTCTAAGCTCAAATGAGAAAGAAATATTCTCCCTCTCAGGACGTTATTTTTATACTACTCTGCCCCTGACAAGTATTAGATTAGTAAAATCCCATGACCACACCTCCCAGATGGATAGAATAGAAAGCGTCGTACATGATCCCATCTTGAGTAGAGCTGAAGGAGTGCCGTCATGGCTGGTCTGTCTGCGTTCATTGCTCAGCCTGCAGACCCGGCTTGCGGCAGAATAGAAAAGCGCAAAGTGAGAACTTTATGATCAACAGGTTTCTAGAACAAGCAATTTTACAAAGCAGCCTTAGGTAGCAGTATATACAACTGCATATAAAAACAATGGGCAGTTTTAAAATAACATCCAAATGTCAGGCATAAAAATGCATTTTTCTTACTTTGCTCTGAAAGAATGCACCAGGGAGAAATTCAGCAAATAAAACCTGTTGAAAATATGAGCATTCCTGCAGGCTTATTTCCAGTGGGACGTTAACACAGGCTTGCAGTAACGCCTCTATTAATGAAGAGAATGTGTTCCAATGACACACTTATTCATCAGATATTTCATAAGCAAGACAGAAAAAAATAGAAAAATAGTGGTGTTAGCTTCAGAACTTCATGCAGGAGGGTAAAAAATATGACATATAATATAAAAATAAGACAAAATAATGAAAGAAATAGCACCAAATCTACCGGAAAATATAAAATAAGCCTCCTAAGATTTAGTTGTAGGGAAGTAAATGAGGAGAAATCTCATTTCTAAAGGATGTTAGGGAAGAAATTCAATATTAACCTTGCAGTCAAGAAAGGTAGAAGGTTTGAGGACGGGTTGATTGGAGAAAGTTTGCCAGCTGACCTGTTGAAGGGCGCGGCAGCACAGGTTTCGGTAAGACCCCACGATGAAGGACAAACTTTCATCTAGCTCCAGCCACCTCCATAGCTGCCACTCTCGGAGGAGTGGAGACTGGGAGGAGCATTCTTGGGGAAAAAACTGAAGCATCATCCCTTCCCTCCTATTTCTAATAGGAATAACTCAACTTCACTTTCATAACCTGGAGATTTCATAACATGCTTGTTTCCCAAGGTCTGATATTCTTTCATAAGGAAACCAAATCTTCCCCATCATAACTTGAATGAATAGGCATAAAACTTAAGTTCTTAAAACATAAGTGCTATTTTGGGTAAGATATTCACTAAATACAAGAGTCAAAACAAATGCCCACAGGAGCCAGCAGGTGACGTAAATAAGTGAAGCAATTGGGGGGGGGGGGGGCGGTTAACGTCAGAGGACATGCCCTGTCTGTAGGGGACAGCCATCACCCATCTTCAACTGAGGGTGGCCAAGGGAAAGTCTGGATGGTTATAAATATTGCAAGAGTGGCCAGCCCAGTGGCATAGTGGTTGGGTTCATGTGCTCTGCTTCCAAGGCCCAGGATTCCCAGGTTTGGACCCTGGGCACAGACCTAGCACCACTCATCAAGCCATGATGTGGCGGCGTCCCACATAAAGTAGAGAAAGATTCGCACAGATGTTAGCTCAGCGACAACCTTCCTCAAGAAAAAAGAGGAAGATTGGCAACAGATGTCAGCTCAGGGCCAACCTCCCTCACAAAATAAAGCAAGCAATTAATTAATTAATTATTGCAAGAGCTTCTTTTATTCCAAGTGAGATGCTGATTCCTAGTTTTATGTAAAATGTTTGTATTTCCAAATGTTGGTAACTAATTCGTTAAAACAAATGAAACAAAACGCTGCCAGGGCAGATGAAATAGTTTTGCAGGCCAAAATCAGGACATGGATAGCCATTGTATAACTTGTTCATCAAAAAATATTCAGTCAATAGGCAAGCTGGTGGAAGGAAGATCTATTAGGGCCTCGTCTGTTTTGGCAAAATTGAGAGTAAAGAGCATAGGACAACACTGGTTTAGGGGGCTAAGGCAAAAAGGAGGGGAAGCATATTTTGCAAGCCTCACGATTTTGCAGCCCTGTCTGCATGTATTTAGATGGGACAAGTGGAAGCTGTGTGTGCCATTTGTCAAGCCTAACCACATACAAAGCTTTACTTCCCACAGCTTTAATACTGCCAATGTCATCATAAAAGAGATTAGTTCCCAGAGTTTTCACTAATCAAGGTATCACACTATATGTTTTTTGGAGCAAAGCCTGTTTATGAATCACATTAAGTTCCATCTATAAGGATAATTTTTCCAAGATGCAGCAGACTGAGGACAACTTTGGATTCTGCAGCCCAAACATCAATAAGGATCTGAGAATGGCGGCATTTTTTAAGGAATTAAACTGTAATCTGCAATGCAGCAATAATTTACTACAGAGCTTTGGGTAAGAAGCCTGCTGCAAATCGTCAGTCTGAAATGTTATTAACACATCAGCTATCGAGGTCACCAAAAGACACTTAGAAGTTTCTCTTGCTGTTCTTAGATGGTGAAATATATAAATCACTTAACTGGTGCACAGACCTTGCTTTAAGAAAATAAATTCAACATTTGCTATCAATCGATTTCAAGGAAAGCAGCCAGCTGATGAACTGTCCTTGGGATAGAGAGAATCCTAAAGCTTAAACTAGATAGCAAGAATCACCCACAATGACACCGCAAAGTTCTTGTGTACCTATGAGTAAACAGAGCATACATATGTTTATAGGTATGTGCATGAGGCATCTATAGCGTGTGTGTGGAGAAAACGTCCTCTTGGAGAAACTAGAAACATTCATATGGTTTCACTATGAATTTTTAAAGCTGGTACTGCTTGCTTACATGCTTTCTGCACTCTGCTGTAAATTTACTTTCTATATAAATAAATATTATCTCATTACCAACCATCTCCATTAGAATCTAGCAGACCATGAAATAGGCTTTGCAAGATCAAGCAATGCACTTAGGCCCAAAAAAACATTGTTTTGGCTTCTAGCTTAAGAACTCATGGAGAAATAAAATTTTACATAACAGCTTGGAGAACATACACTGTATAATCCTTTCTAGTCAAAGGCAGTTCTAAAAAAGGAAAGCAGATTACTTCTAACTGTGAAAAATAAATGTTTCTATTTCTACCTACTTCTTTGTCAACCTTTCTAATATTTCTAACTTTTGCCTTTTTTTCAAGAATCCATATTAAAAGAGTATATTTTCTTTAATGCAAAAATAGCCCAAGGACAAAGCATCCTGAGATTTAAGTCTACTAAATTAAACACTAAGTAAGTGATCAATCCACTCCCCCACTTATTTTAAGCACATAATTTCCAAGGATAACGTCACTAAGAATATTATAAAATTCAAGAGCAAGTCAGTGGCTGCATCCTAGATGCCATTCTGAAATGTTGCTAAAATATCAACAAATCTAGTGGATATTCCATTAATTAGGCAAATGATGCCCCATGACAACCGCAGCAAATACACACAGTTGATTATGGGTTTAGGCATCCATTTAAATCTTTACTTTATTTAAATTACATCAATTTTAGCAGTTTTCATAAAGTTCACATGGCCAGACTCCAAAATTCAAAAGGAGTATATAAGTACCCTCCCAGAGAAAGAGTAAAGAGTTATATTTTTGCCCAGAATTTAAAGTGAGTGGGAAATGTAACAACACAAAGTTTTGCAGCACGAGTCCTGTTGCCAGGCTTAGGAATTGGCAAAGGCCCAGGAACCCACGCAAGAGCCTGGCACAGCGGGAACAGTCAGTTTTGACTGGCAGAAGGCGCGCCGTGAGAGGCACAGCAAGGCACACAAAAGTGCATTTGTGTTCCGTGTCCTGAGAGCCCCAGAAAAGAGGCAGCGTGAGGGCCCCAGGATGCTGACACAGCAAAAGCCACCGGAGTTCTGCAGCATGAAGGAAACATGGCAAAAGCTTCACTTTGCAGAACATGAAAGCTTTTTTTAAAAACTGAGCTTATGCATGAGGAAAATTAATCAATCTGTTAAATCGTTTGGTCTAATACAGTGCTTCTATTGCTCATTTTAGGAAGTTGATTTGGGGTGGTCATCTTTCAAAGTCAAGGATATTTATCGTGTACTTCAAGGCATTTCTAAAATTAAGTGAACTTACATAGAGGACTCTATTTTCAAAAGAGTCGTCGATCTTAAAATTCAGCTACCCGGTGGTGCAAGGCATGGTTGTAGAGATTTAGGAGGAGGGGTGGAGGTAGGAGCTCCGTGGGGAAGGATCAGGCTGGGGCCTCTTTGACTCAGGGATTAGTCTTGGCCTGAGGGTACAGGGACGGCCAGACATCACGCACCTCCCGATGGGATGCATCACAAACTAGGCGGCATCGCTCAAGCATTTGTGCCAAAAATGTTCAACCGGAATCTAATCATTCCCAAAGATGGAACTTCTGGTTTCTAGAGAAACAAGAGCTAGAAGAACAAGTTAAAGCAGCCCCACCAGGAAGCAATTAAACAAATTCAGAAAGCAGGTTGTTCGACAAGACAATTGGCCCAGTCTCATCAACAAGTTAACACTGGGGAGAGGGAAGCACAATGGGGTGTTCTCGATTAAAACAGACAAGAGACGTCACAACCAAACGCACCGTGTGTCCCTCCTGAGGATCGTGGTTTCAATAACAGGCTATCAGGATATGTTGGGGATAGGACAGAAAATTCGAAGATGGGCTTCATACTAGATAGTATGAGGCAATTATTATCAGTATATTTTTAGTTACGTGGGAAACTGTCTTAACTTTCTACGAAATCCGTTCTGAAGTCTTTAGGGATAAAATGTCATGATGTCTATATTTATATTTAGTTGAGAAAAATAGATAAAACAAACATGGCAAAGTTTTACTAATTGTAAAGTCCGAGTAGTGGGTAGATGGTGTTTATTATACACAGTATTCTTTCTGCTTTTCAGTATGTTTTCAATTTTTAATAACAACCAATGTAAAAAACAAAACAAAACAAAGCTATTTATTTTTTAAAGTTACTTCTGTTATATCATTTCTTAACTTTTGATATTCAAAGCAAGACAGTTTCTATATGGCATCTAATTATCTTCCTGCGCCGTAAGTCCTAATGAATAATTTTCAAGCCTCTATTTGTTCGTATCCTTTAATGCTTTGGAAAAAATGAACAGGGATCTGGGCCTTCATTCAGGAATTTTTAAAGGACATTTAGGAGTAGGTCTTATTCCACTTCCCTAAAATACAAAGGTAAACTGTACTTTAAAAGACAGCAAGTTACTCTGTGCCATCAGCCCCAAATGACCACTGCTAATATTAATATTCCAGTGTTTTTTAAAGTATATATATTTTGATAGACTCAAGATATTGTTACATAGAAGCTTTTTTTTTAAGATTTTATTTTTTCCTTTTTCTCCCCAATGCCCCCCGGTACATAGTTGTATATTCTTCGATGTGGGTCCTTCTAGCTGTGGCATGTGGGACGCCGCCTCAGCATGGTTTGATGAGCAGTGCCATGTCCACGTCCAGGATTCGAACCAATGAAACACTGGGCTGCTTGCAGCAGAGCGCGTGAACTTAACCACTTGGCCGCGGGGCCAGCCCCACATAGAAACTTTATTCTTCGTTTTTCATGTATTGTAATGGAGCCCAGGTATTACAGTCTTTTTCTAAATAACGTTTTAAATTGTCTTAAAGGATTCTCCAACCACAAGGGAGACCTTACAACTACAGTGTACTTAAGCATAAGGAAGAACTTTTTAAGTCAATATTTAATTATCATTTTCCATTGGAGAAATCCCTATTAGGGAAGCCACAAAGAGGAAAACCACAGTTAGCAGATAAGCACCAAGTTATATTATGACTAGAATCAGGACCCACTGCCTGGGTCCAGCCAGACCTGGGGCCAAAGGTTCATTCCCTTCAAAGCTGAATAATAGTAATATCCAGTTTTATAGCTTTAAACAACGTGAAGCAATAGCAAACAATTTAGCCTTGGAGATATGCTCCTTCAGAAAGGAATGACCGTGACCTGAGACAGTCAGAATTACTAACAAAGATGACCTAGCTGGACATGGATATTTGGATTGAGAGTTAGGGTGGAGGTGAAAAGCAAGGACAGGGACTGAATTGGAGAAGAGTTTAAAAAAATATGGGCATCCCTACAGAGAAAACATGAGCAAAGGTATAGCGGCAGGAATGTGCCTAGTAAGTACCAGAGACCAGTCTAGTTACAGCAGAGTGTATTCTGGGGAGATTTAAAAGACAATTTTATAAGTAATTCTAAACCAATGATAAAAGACCTTGAATGACAGTCAAATTCAATTGGAATTCAAACTTCAAGCAACATATAGTTACTGTGAGTTCTCAAGCCAAAGAAAGCCACAATTAAAGCAATGTTTCAGATAGATTAATCTGGCAACAGTGTGTACTGTAGTTTGAATTAGAGGTAAATAAAATCTGGGAAAAGAGTGACATGTCTATAACAACAATGAGTCAGTTGAGGGCTGTAGCGTGGGACTAAGAAGGAAGGGACGTTGAAAGGAAGAGTAAACATGACTCCAAGGCTAATTAAATATGAGTAAGAATGGAGAGGAAAAAGTCAATGATGACTCATGATGTATCCCGTTGTGACTAGGAGGAAAGCATGCTGCCGACTGAAAACGGTGGAGAGAGAGATGGGAAGAAGATCCAGATGAGAGAGAGGCTTGATTTGGATAGCTGAGTGTGAGCTGACGGTGGGACACACCTGTGAAATGCTCCATAGGCATCTGGAAAGACAAACAGGGCACTAAATGTACAGGGAAATCTGACAATAAAGTAACGTGAAGAGTTTCATGAGTGGTTTGTGAAATCCAGCATCCTAACTGCATAGAACTCCCTAGGTAGGCCGGTAACTTAAATAGTCACTGAAATGAAGGAGCAAAAAGCTTCATTCATTCATTCATTCAATGAATATACACATATTATTATATTATATTTATTCTACATTATATTTATTTATAATTTGTATTATGTTATAATATATTATAATATTATATATAATACTTATTCTACATTAATGAGAGTCTAATCCCACTCTCATTAAGAAGGTTTACAAGTAAAAGTCAAAATACATGAAAGTCAATTTGGGATAACTAGGAATGTGTGCTGTCCTCCATTACATTGGAAATTACTTGTATATTGAAAAATCCAGAGAGGTTGTTTTCATATCATGGAAAATATCAGTGTGATTCTAGCTCCACAATTTAATAACACATTACATTCTTTTAAAAATACTTGTTAGCAAACCTAGTCTTAAAATGCTATTGCATCTAGATTCAACATTGCACTAAACCCACTTATAAAAATTCCCCTCCCATCACCTTTGCTATAACTGTCAATATTAGTCAGTTCCCATCTACTGACTGTGATTAAGTCCCATTGAGTCTAGTCCAACTCTCTTATGTAGTGATTCATGGTGTTTCTGCTGTCTCTAATCCAAATGAGTATGAGGTCTCAGAACAATTCACAAAGCGCGAAAAAAAGTGAATCAAAAGGACATTAGTGTAATGGCTTAATCATTCAAAAGTGAGTGGTAGTAGTTTCAGATAGGCAAGTCAACTGCCTTTCAGAATTCTTTTCCCAGGATATCAAATTCTTGATTCTCTTTATCCTGTGCCATGATCTAAAAGTCTTACCCTATGTTTCTTAACATTTTTGTACACAATGTTAATAAAAGCCCACACGTGAGAAGTAACCATTTTTAGTAGTTCATTAATTGGCTGATATTAGCTAGAATGCTTCCAGCTTCAAAGAAAAATCTGATTTCAGCTGGCTCAGAGAAGGAGATGTATTGGCTCATATAACTAGAATTCCAGAGGAAGGCACGGTATGGGTTTGGAACGAGCCAATAACGCCAGTCCTATTTCTCTAGAATTCCCTGCACTGAGTCCTCCACTGAGAATTAATGTCACTCTTAGATTAGTTTCTGCATGGTGGAAAAACAGCTGTGGTAGTTCTGAGCTTTTTATCTGTACCTCCGTGATGACCAGAGAAAAACACAATGTCCCTTTCAGTGGCTCTTTCTTAAGAGCAAGGGAATTGCTTTTCCTGAAGCTCTTAGAAAATCTTTCCTCACGTCTCATTGGCAACCTGGGTCACATCACATGCTCACTTCTGAACCAACCACTATGGCAAAGAAGAGAGATTATTTTAGATCAGTGTCACCAATCTCTAGAATTGGAAAAAAGGTCTTCTTACCTGAAGCCCGTGGGGTGGGAGGGGGAAAAGGGATATAGTAACAAAAAAAGGAGGGGAACTGTTAGGAAGAAAAAAGGCAGAAATGTATGCTATGGCAGACCACCAAGCCGTGCCACTGGACATTGTTTTTGTTTTTTAATTAGGGATTTGTGATATGAGGTAAAGGATAAAATGGAAAAGAAGCCATTGACAGCTCTTAGGGTCACCCATTCCTGCCAATTGCCGTAACTTTTTCTCTTTTTATATTTCTCAAGATACTTTACTCTGTCATTGCTCTTCATTTATACGCCTAATTGCAAGTTTAATTTCTCAATAAGATTAGTGACTAGGATCCAGTATACTGGGACTATTCTTGCTAGAAATTTTTTTCATATATATATTTTCTGTCTTCTATTTTTGGAAATATTAGACAACTTCCTAATATTTGGAGGGAAAACTCATCAAGAAACAAAAATTGTCTGTGCATCACTTCCAATAGTTTTTCAGGGATGGGAGCAGGCATGGTACTTCCAAAAAAGCATCAGTTTACTTAAGGAGATGTCACATTATCACTGCTAGAATAAAAGGTAAAGTTTCAAAACAATCTACTTGAGACTGGTCAGATGTCATCTCATCTGTCTCCCGTACACTGCTTCTGAAAAGGGTGTAAATTTGTCTACTAACAAAGGGCCGCCAGGCCCTGGGAGCATGCCAGCACTGGGCATGCCTCCTTGTTCTCTCACTGGTATGAAGGATCAATTCCTTGGCCCCAAACCTGAAATGTACTACAAATAACAGCTATTACTTATTGAGCATGTAGGAAGTTACCTCAGTTACTCCTCATATCAATCCTGCAAGGTAAATGTTATTCACTTCATTTACTCCTGAGAAAACTGAGGCCCGGAAAAGTTAAATTTCACAAAGTTATCAGAGTAATGATTGGTAAAGTCAAGATTCAATAATGTCTGCTTGATTCAAGGGCCGTGTTATTCCCAGTGTGTCAAATAGCTTTTCAATTTCATATGCCCACCAACCATTTTTTTTAAATTAGTAAGCTTTATGTTTTTAAAAGCAACTTTAGATTCACAGCAAAATTGAGCGAAAACTGAACAGAAAGTACAGAGTTCCCGGAGACCCTTCGCTCCTACAGGTGGACAGCCTCCCCACTATCAATATCCCCCACGAGAGTGGTGCATTTGTTACAATGTTATACATTCTATGGGTTTTGACATATGTGTAATGCATTGCAATACTGTACAGAATAGTTTCACTGCCTGAAATCCTCTGTGCTCCACCTGTTCATGCCCGCTGCCCTCCTAGCCCTGGCAACCACGATCTTTTTACTCTCTCCATAGCTTTGCCTTTTCCAAAATGTCATATAGTGGGAGTCACAACAGTATGTAGCCTCTTCAGACAAGCTTCTTTCACTTAGTAATATGCATTTAAGTTTCCTCCACGTCTTTTCACAGCACGATAGCTCATTTCTTTTTAGTGCTGAATAATATTCCGCTGTCTGGGTGTACCACAGTTTATTTATTCACTCACCTACTGAAGGGCATCTTGCTTGCTTCCAAGTTTTGGCAAATATGAATTAAGCTGCTATAAATATCCATGTGCAGGTTTTTATGTGGACATAAGCTTTCAATGTCATCGACAATTTTCAGTCACTCCCAACCCCAACCAATCCCTTAGAACTACAGTTGTCACAAAGATTTACTGCAGGCTTGTCCTCTGTGTAGAGTTTCCCAGGGACATGAAGAATTCTCTAAATAAAAAAGAAAACATTTTAGAAATAGCAGTTAATAATATCTCATGAGCGAGTTTCTATAAAAATTATGCAAATGCTTAATACGGACTTCTTAACACAAATGGAACTCCTGAAATATTGTAAAAATGTAATTTGAAAAATGTTATGAATAAAGATTAGTTTTCACTGTTCTTCAATAGATAGAAATGAAAGTCTCAATGCCAAATGAAAATGACAAATAAAAATTATTTTCTAGGAATTGCATATTCGTATACCACCCATTCTTGGTGCGTATTTTAGAGTGAACCTAAAAGAAAGCAGAGAAGGCTGTGCAAGCAAACACAAGAACCTTCCCCTTGGAGGCCTCAGGTCCTCTGGTCCCCCGGGGAAGGCAGACGCTGTGATGTCCGCAGCACTGGAGAGCAATATAATTAATTCCAAATCATAAATCCCACTGAGCGCTTAATGCCCATTATGCCGAGACAATCATTTTCAAACAGGGACACACAAAATAAATTCCGTTTTCAGTACAATTTTAGGAGTTTAATTTGAATCTGATGAATTATGTTTAACACATAAATTTTTATTTATAGAGTTCATGTTATTTTAGATCATTCTTTTTACTATAACTGGTAGAGACAGAGATAAGAATGGTCTGTAGGAAAAGAAGTACTTAATCAAGTCCCTACAACTGATCATTTCAAAGTTACTGTGGACAATGTGCAGCTATGCAAGCACCAAGAGGGATCCAGCGTGAAAACCGAGTTTGAGACAACAGTCAGGAAAGGAAAGGAGGGAAGGGAATCAACCCTACTCTACATAATAATGTGACATACAAACTTGACAATGGCAGAAGCAGCCTGGCAAATGGAAACAGTTTTCTTTCTCCTTACGGACTTAGAGCAGAGATCAATCAGGTAACTCAAAACCCTACAAGGACCAGGCAGTTAACAGGTAGGGACTGAAGAAAACTGGAAAATTCATGCCTAAAATCTAAGGTGGCAATTGCTACTCAGCTCCAGCCAGTTGTTGCCATGTAGGAATGAGGATCCTGTGTGTTAGGTTTTATTACTCGATGAACTGTCTTTTCAAATCCTTTGCCCATTTTAAAATTCAGTTGCTTGTTTTCTTTCTTTCTTTTTTTTTTTTAAAGATTGGCACCTGAGCTAACAACTGTGGCCACTCTTCTGTTTTTCCTTTTCTTCTTTTTCCCTCCAAAGTCCCCCAGTACATAGTTGTGTATGTTTAGTTGTGGTCCTTCTAGTTGTGGCATGTGGGACGCCGTGTCAGCATGGCTTGACAAGCGGTGCCATGTCTGCACCCGGGATCCGAACCAGAGAAACCCTGAGCCGCCGAAGACGAGCATGCGAACTTAACCACTCAGCCACGAGACCGGCCCCTAGTTGCTTGTTTTCTTATAAAGTATTGATCACTTTCCACATATTCTGGACATAAGTCCTTTATCAGATATGTGCTGTACAAATATTTTCTCCAAGCCCGTGGCTTGTCTTTTCATTTTCTTGACAGTGACTTTTGAGGAGTAAAAATGTTTACGTTTAATGAAGTGTAATTTATCAATCTGTTCTTTTATGAATTGTACTTTTGGCATTGTATCTATGAACTCTTTCACCGGCCTAAGACTACAGAGATTTTCTCCTATGCATTCCTCTAGAAGTTTTATAGGTTTAGGGTTCACATTTAGATCTATGATCCATTTCAAGTTGATTTTATTATGTGGTATGGGTTATGGATCAAGTCCAATTTTTGCATGTGATGTTCCTACTGTCCCAGCAACATTTTTTGAAAAGACCATTCTTTCTCCACTGAATTAACCTTTGCAATTTGTCAACAACCAGTTGTTCCAACTTTTGCTTCTGAGAAAATCAAGTGAATGTACTTTTCCCTATTTCTCCCATGAAGAACAACTAAAACTCTGAATATTATATATAAAACAAACATAAGAAGACTCTGAATGGTGAAGAGAAGAAGGCAGACTGGCTAGGGAACTCGGGACCCAAGGAACGACAAAGTGGTGAGTTCTGTCGGTTTTCTTTTTGCCTCGTATATCCCAGACTTGGGGCTGAACAAGCCAGTGATCCAGAAATGCCAATGGGTGCAGACAATAAAAAGCCCCAACAAAAGCCTGTTCCCTTGAGCTAAAGGACCAGGAAAAGAACAACCTAGCAAGACAGAACCCTGTAGACAGTTATCACAACACTCCAGGCAAACACCGCAGAAAAAGCTTGCCCCATTCACATCCTTGCCAGCAAAGGCCAAGTGGGAAGGCTAGACTAGCCTTGTGAGGCTGTAATGAGGTGCCCCAAAACCTTCTCTGGAGTAGGGTCAAAGAAGGCGAAGTAGGAAGCAAAAACCTCCATACTAGAGTGGACATCCTTGTCTTGCGTAGTTTCTGAAAAATCTGCTGTCAATCTTATCTTTAATCATCTATAATGTGTTTTTTCTTTTCTCCTTTAGACCCTTTGAAGATGTTCCTTTTATCACTCCTTGTAGGTAATTTAATTGTAATGTGCCTTGTTGTCGTTTTCTTCATGTTTCTTGTGCATAGAGTTCATTGAACTTCTTGGATCCATGGGTTTAAAATTTCAACAAATCTAAAAGTTTTTCAGCCATTATTTATTCAAATATTTTTCTATACTCTCCTCATTCAGAGACTCCAATTATATGCATGTTAGTCTGCTTGAAGTTGTCTCAAAACTCACTGATGCTCTTTTCTTTTGTTTCATGTTCTTTCCTTTCTCGATTGTTCATTTTGGATAACTTTTATTATGTCTCCAAGTGTACTAATCCTTTTTTTCAGCAATGTCTTATCTGCTGTTTATCCTATTCAGCATATTTTAAAACCTCAGTCATTATGGTTCTCAGGTCGAGAAGTTTGATTTGGGCCTTTTAAAGATATTCTGTTTAGCTTTTTGAACATATGGAATATAGTTTAATAACTGTTTTAATATCCTTATCTTTATCCAGTTTTAGTTCAGCTTCAATTAATTGATTTTTTTCATCATTTTGGGTCATATATTCCTGGCTTCATTGAATGCCTGGTAATCTTTGATTGGATGCCAGACATTGTGAATTTTATATTATTGAGGGCTGTATATTTTTGTACAAATATTCTTGAGCTTTCTTTCTCAATACAGTTAAGTTACTCGGGAAAAATTTGATCTTTTAGGATCTTGCTTTTAAGATTTGTTAGGTAGGACTAGAGTAGCATTTAGTTTAGGGCTAATTAATTATTCTCTTCTGCTCAGTCCCTTTTGAATACCCTAGTCAATGCCCTGTGAATTATGAGGTTTTCCAGTGCAGGTAGTGGAGTCAGGCCCTCTCCCTGGTAGTGTGTGAACACCAGGTTCTATTACCTCAAATCTTTTTTTGGATGGTTCTGTCCTTGACCCCAGGTCGTTTCCTCACAGGGGTATGTTGATTAAGACTCTATTGAATCCAAGAGGGGACCTTTTACATATTTCCAAGATTCTCTCTCTGTGCAGCTCCCTCCTTTCAATACTACACCCTGTGAAGCCTACCTAACATAGTCTCTCTGGACTCCCAGCAGTATCTTCTTAACTTAGGGAGGCCACTGTCCTCTGCCTCAGTTTCCCTTCCCTGCACCATGGCCTGGAAATTCTCTCAGGCAATAAAACAGGCAATAGTAGGGCTAACTTCATGTGTTTCTCATCTTTCAAGGATCACTATCTTTCATTACCCAATGTCTAGAACCTTGAAAACTATTTTTTCATCTATTTTTGTCTTGTTTTCTTGTTTGTTTCCAGCAAGAGGGTAAATTTAATCTCTGTTATTCTCTCCTGGCTGGAAGAGGAAGGCTGGTGAGAAGATCTTGAAGGAAATTAGACTTGGAAATTGTACAGCCAGAAGAGAAAGGAATCCTACTCCCTTCCACTCTTCAGCAGGATTGGGCATGCCAGTGGTCACCATTAACTAAATTTTCTTGTCTCCCTAGTCCTCACCTTCGCTGACTCCCAGAATACCTCAGCCTTATGGAAATGTACTGTTAGTAAAAAGGGAATAGATACCGGACCTAGATCCTCTGTATAGAAGTTGAGTTTTTCTGAAAAGTCAGTGGAGATGCACCCAGCACTGTTTCAATAGAAGCTTAGACCTGATGCAGACTTGAGGTTAGAACCTGACATTTCTCTGTGAAGCCCTGAACTTTTTGAACATGTTTTCACGTCAGCTCTGAGAAGGGCATGTCATCTGAAGGTGTAAATTCTTCTGAGGGGAGAACTGAGAAGGAACGTATGCTAAAATCTCCCCTTTCCTAACATATTCTAGGAGAAGCAACCTTTAATTGCATTTCTTAATTTCCCCCAGAGTAGAGTATAAATAACAGATTCATAAATATAGGAAGAAGAAACTGTGGTGAAAGCCACAAGTTACTGAAGTTAGACTCATTTGTTTAGTCTGAGATTGCTGAAACTTGACATTTAGAAAGCAACGTTTCCTGGCTGTGCAATACAAGTTTATTCTTAGGGAAAAACAATTAAAGAAATGACCATTCCAGAAAAAATTACTTTCAGACTATAATATAGACCAACTGGCAACACATTTTTAATGCAGTGTTACCAAATTCTGCCAGTGGAGTTGAAGTTCTAGCGAAAAAGTTAATGTTCAAGACTGACCAGCTTCTCTGCCTTCTTCCAAACTTCACTGTAACTTCCTTCTCAGAGAAGCTCCTCCTGCTTAAATAGACACACATCTTATCTTGTCATGAAGTTCATGTCTCAGAAAGACAGCCCAAAGGAAGAGAAAAGAAAGAAAACCATATACTTATATGACCTTGTTTGACTCACACGATATCAAACACATTGATAGACCTTACTAGAAAAGCATCATACCCTAAGATCACTATTCATGCTTAACTGCAGAAATCCTACCTTTTCATAGAGTCTAATTGAAGTCTTTCAAATGTATAGAGAGGATTTAAAATAAATTCTTGCTTCATTAACCACAAGAAATAAAAAATCTCCCTTAGAAACCCAGTGGAATAGCCGCAGCCACTTCTTCCTTTCCCAAAAACCCCATTTGTCTTCCCTGGAATCTGGAAGACAGGCAACAGAGGTGAAACAATCATCTGTAAGAGATGGCAGAGCCCTTCCTCACGGAGCAGAGAGCATCTGAGGTGCCCAAGGCCTCTTTACCTCTGAGCACGTAATCCTCTGTCTTATGCTAAGACTGGACCACAAACCATCTGCTAAGTCTTGATTTCCCAACCTTCCTGAAGCGTAGCTATAATAAACAAGTAAGTACTTTAAGGCCCCCAAGAACATGAGAGAGCAGATCCTACCTCTGATAGGACTAGAAAAATCTTCACTCTGCTCCAGACCATCAAGGCACCACACAAACTCCTTGCTCCTAGCACCACATATTGCTCTTAACTCTAATTCTGCAGTAGTGCTCTATGCTCCTAGTCATTTATCCAATAGATATTTATTGTGCACCTGTTATGTGCTAGGCATTGTGCTAGATCGTGAAGACACAAAGACGAACAAGTCAGAAAAGGGCTCTGATGTCACGAACAGCAGAAGGTGAGAATAGATAATAGAGAAGTAAACAAATAAGATAATTTCAGAGAAATAACTTTTTTGAAGGAGATAAAACAGGGTAATTATGGAAGAGTACTTTGAATGTGATGTGGCAGTTCCTTTAAACAGAGTGGTCAAAGAAGGGCTTTGAGTAGGTGATATTTGGGCTGAGATGGAATGCAAGCCACACAAGGAGGCCAGGTAAGAGCCTTCTCCCAATTAAAAGGCCAGGAAAAGCAAGGTAAGGCCCTGTAAGAACTTAGCCAAGCCCTTAGTCTTTTTCTAGAGGGTCTGCCTCCCAGACATGAGACCTCATGAACACTGAATTTCTGACCTGCCCTATTACACAGCTGTTCTACCCCCAAACTCTTCCCATGCTGAGTGCAAGCCCCAAGGATTCCCAGCTCTATCAGAAGGGTCACCACCCCAGGGCCAACCTTCTGCTAATGATCAACACTGCAAGAATCACATTAGCTTTGTCTTACAAGTCTATGTAGAAATGGTCTTTGAGTGTCTTCCCAGCCAGGAGTTAGACCTGTGCTCAAAGCACACTTACAGGAAGAAGCAGAGACAAGAAAAGAGGAGAAACTGAAGTTATACAGTCCCTGGATTCACTCCCCTCCTGAAGCCTGGCCACTTTTGTGCTGTTGGAGTATGAGACGCTTAAAATAAATACTTTTTTTTTTCACATAAGCTAGCTTGAGTTACTCTGTTAGTCACAATCAAAGAATATTAACCATAACGCTCTCTCCACTCTTCCCTCTACCACACCAGTATTTCCATTGAATGTCAGTTCTGAGCTGTGCACTCTGTGATTTAACATAATGACGAGTGACCACATTGGTAGGGTTTCCCATGCATTTCCTCCTGACAGTGGAGAAGTTTCACTAAACAGTCTGTCATTTCTTAAATGCTAGTGGCTTGTACCATTTTCCAAATATAATACTGGAACCATCTAGCCTTCAAATTGCCCAGCTATTTATATCGTATCTTTCATCTGATGGCTGTGCCGTTTGATAATAATGTGTTCATTTTCCTGGTTCTGTCGTGTTTGCATGTTTTACTTAATGTTCACTTTGACATTAGAGTCTTATTTTTTTTTCTATAAATATTTTAATAAGCCTTCTTATGATACTCGCCTTGATATCATTGAAAGTTTCTAAATGGAGTCTTTGGGAGCAAAATACCCATGCTCTATTCTTTGATCAGTAATGATGTATAAAAGAAATGTCACATTTTCCTTCCCGCTTTTTAATTTAGTTCAATGTGTTACATAAGTATTACAGACTACATCAATATTAATCTCATATACAAATACATAATGAACGAAAAATCAGGAATAGATGCTAAAACCTTGCAGGAAAAGAGACACTGAAAACTATTTCACAAAAAATAACTTAGAATCTGTTCCTGATGAGAACAAGTTTTCTTGAGAACACAAATTCTGTTTTTCTAGTAGCCATCAACATTCCTACTGATAAGGAACAACTTCAATAGAAGAAAAAATGATTGGAAAGAAACGATTGTTGGAAAGATTCAGACTTTTAAGTCACTTTGTCTTAATATGAACAAATTAGCTACTATATCTAATATGATTTTAGTAATTAATCCACATTTGATTTAATTATGTCAGTAAATATTTTTAATTAAAAAATAAACAAACCACGTTTAGACAAGTGATGTCTAATGGAAACTCGAATTTCAAGTGTATGAGGAAAGACATTGGAGATGTAACCTGCTCATCTTTTGGTGTTCAAAGCCCATAATGGGTGTTTACTATTCTAGTAAATAGGTAATCCCATTTAGATATATATCCTTTATATATATATATATACATATATATAACTATAGATATCCCATATAGATATATATCTATATAAATATATGCCTATTTTCAAAGCATTAGACTAGCCCTCCTTTACCCCATCTCTCTGAAATGCTTCTACACACCTGGCTAAGATCCTGGCAGCCATTTTTGCAAGTGACAATAAGCAAATAAACAACTAACATATGTAGTAGTACACAGATGATGAAAAGTACCATGGAGAAAAATAAATCAAGGAAGGGGCATAGTCATATTCAGTGCATCTTTTCTACAGGGGAACATTCACATTCTATTTCAAATGTGAATATAATATTTTTTTACAAATATTTGAGAGAAATCTGATGAGAATCTTAACGAGTTTAGGATCCAATAGAATGCATAGCTGTTTAGAGACAGAAGAATGTGCAAAGGAAACACAATTTTATATGCTTTAAAAACAGTTCCTATAAATTAAAAACTTTATCAAATTCTAGAGAATAGTGCTTATTTAGCAACCAGATCATCCTCCACATTCATCTCCATCAATGCCACACCCCACCCCAACAAAGAACACACACCACACAGACACACACACACACACACACACAGATGTCCATGAATGCACACACATTTCATTTTGGTACTAAAAAGACTCACAGGACAGTATAGACAAATGGTCTAAGAAGAAATTTATCCCTTAGTCTTACCTTCTGCACCAACACGTTTCTGATACAAAGTCTGCTATGACCCGCTACAGTTCGCAAAACACATCCATTCCTGCAGCAAGCTTTCAATACAGGTCATCTTGCCTCATACTATAGTTATGAGTGTTCACTTCCCATCATGCTGACAGAGGTTCAGTTTATTAAAGGCATAGATATTTATTGAAAGAATATTTCAAAGTGTTTAACAACTTTTCAGTAACTCATTCAACATGACTTATCCAATGGTATAGTATTTATCATTTTAGAACATAGTTATTTTTTAGAACAGAAATTTTTGAGCATTCTTAAATATATTCCGCAGACTACAATAAATTCACCTCGTCTTGAAATTATAGGAAACTGCAGCTGAAAATGTCCTTAGGAACAATTTAATCCTACTTCCTCATAAGAGGAGAAAGTTGAAAACCAAAGAAACAAAGTGACTCTCCCATGATTATTCAGCTCATGAGTGGGAAATAGAGGCCTCAATCATAAATATCCTGGCATCCAAATCATATCTCCTTTCTCTAAAACTTGGTAAACACCCTCAATCTTAAAATTTGATACTCTGAATTATGATTCAGCAGACAAACTGGAATTTTTTAAGATTTATCCTTAAAAGACTTAAATATGCTCTGAGAATGTATATCCTTAAATTTATCCATAGGCACCACTAGTTTATCTCAGCAAAACAGCAGCATTTAAGTCTTCCCTGCCAAAGCATGGCTCACAGAAGTAAACAAAGCCTTTGCCTTGAGGTTGCAGCCGTCTTGAACTTGGTGCTCCATTGTCTAAGATGAAGACATTTAGCTAGACGCCATAGAAGCTCTCAGCAAAGCACATCTATTCTCAAGTCCAAAGAGCTAATTCAACCTTAAGGATGAGGCATTTTCTCATGTTATCCTCCAGGCTTGACCCAGCCTCAAAGACGAAGAGAGAATTTATGATGACTCAGCTCTGGAGTGGCAGCAAAGGAACTAAAAGGTGGGGACAGACGGCATTTAAATTTGGAACATTATAAAACAGAAGATTAGAAAGAGTGCTTTTAAGGCCGTGGAGTCCATATGGAAATCACGTTGGAGACTTTTGTCAAGGATTGCCTCCTTGTGTCCTGCAGAGTAAAGCACACAAGTGGAATTTGCTTTCTCAGTAGAGATCAAAGAAATGTCCTAACCATTCTCCTTCCTTCAGCCAACCTCACTGCTAAGCAGGCATGCACTTTTATTTACAAGGCAGCTGCTCAGAGGAAAAAGGGGGGGAACCAGCATTTTCCCAAACTTTTCACTTACAGTAAACTAATGGACTAACAGTTAACTATGATGAGACAGCCCATACTGATGTCCTTCTAAATCACTTCAAAGTGAGAACAATAAACCTGCTTTCCTAAGACTTGAAATGTAAACGGACAGAAAAAAATTAATGAATGTGTCCCACTTTTTTCAGATTAGGCTTTTCCCTCCTTTAAGAATAATTTTTCAACAGTCTCTTCTTTGGAAACAGTCAGGCTGAAAAGTGCTCCCGCGTTTCTTCTTGGTCTTGTTGAAGACAGGTGGCGAGTAGATGAAGGATGAGTTCCGGTGGCCACAACTCTTCATCTTTTTCCAGTATCATATATGTAACTCTGGTTACATGCCTCCACAAATAGAAATGCCCTCCGAAGAAAGGACAGTCTCTCAAAATGTGGCAACATGTATGAGCATATATTTTATTCAGCTCAAGGCCTGGTACAAGCTAACTTTTTAGTGTCAAAAAATAAAATGGTGCCAAGGCAAGTATTGAAGATCACATCACAGACATATATTTTTAAAAGCATCAAGTTGTCAGAAACTTGCCAGGAGGAAACAAATATCACACACACAGAAAAAATCTTGCCAAAAACTTGAACAAAGTTGAAAGATCTGCAGATCCATAAAATCTCTTGCCAGTAGCACTAAATATAACCTGAGGTGGCATGTAAACTCAAAAGGGAATCTCATCTCATGGGTCATTTCCTAACACGTGACTTGAGAACTTTAAAAGGAAACACAAAACAGATATGAACATTACTTTTAGCAGTTCTCAAAACTCAGATTTAGAATTTTATTAAGACCATACATGAAGCATAAATAAAAAACTGATGGCTTGAATTCATAGTTTTTTAAATTGCTCTTTTTATCCCTATAGAATGCACAAAAAAAGGCAGTAAGTAAATGCTTCTTAATTAAAACCGTTAGTGCTGGTTTAGTAAAAACACTTACGGAGAAAGAATTGCTGGGAATTTCAAATGGGATCCAAACTATTGAACTGTTCTCTTAAAGGGTTAATTCATCCAAAGGTATGACATAAATTTTTCTTCAGGGTCAAAATTACCTAGATGTGCTTTTGACAGCTGGACAGCTTGTCAGAATAACAAAAACATTCCTAAAGATCTAGAAAGCTTAACAATTTTCCCCATGATTGCCAAGATTCACCTAGATTTTAGAGTGAACAGCATACTTGTAATTCAGAGCTTAGTTTCGTGAATTCAGTTAAGAGTGAATAATTCATTTTCTCACAATCAGGACTGAAATATCTGTACTTGAGAAAAGTGTGCATCACAAGAAGAAAATTAGAATCAAGTGAGAAATTTAAAGATGCTTCTCTACCTTTTAACTTAGATTTTTACTTTGGTTACCATTAAAAATGAGATAAATCCTTTCTCTTTTTTCAGTTTTAAGTATTGCCTCATGCATTTATTTTATTCACTACTCTTTTTTAGTATTCACCATCCTACTGTGATGAGTATAAAAAGCACATCCATTTTCAATAACACTTAACAAAATAAAATAGGTAAGAGATGCTCAAAAATTGGTAATATGGATTTAAATTATGAAACATTACCAAGTGGGAGAGGTTGAATGAGAAGTAGGATATATAGTGAAAGAAGACCCAAACTGGGGTAGGAGACTAGTTTCCTGAAGAAAGTATTGTCACCAACTGCCCCCACCACTGCCTTGGAGTGACCTTAACCACTCCTAGTCTAACTTCTCATGTATCAAATGAAGAGATCAGATTCGATGAATGATTTTGAAACTGTGTTTTTCAAAGCGGTAGAGTTCTGAGGAAGCGCCTCCTTTGGAGCCACCCCGCGGCTGGCACAGGTGATGGCTACCACAGTCAGAGTGGGTGTGCGTTTGTCTGCCCTATCTATTGGGAATCCACAGGCGGTTTTGTTTGCAAATACTTTTCCTCTGCTTGTAATAATTTTCAAAACTGCTGGACTAAACCTCTAACATCCCTTTTGGCCCTAAATTCTAAAAAGAGAATTGGTTTTGGGTTTTTAAAGGTCTCTGCCATAATCCCTTGAGATTGTATTCAATTATCTCTACTAAATTTCTTTCTATGGCTTTCTACGGATGCCGTGTCACGTGTTTAAGTGTTGTCTACAATCCCGGTATTGCCTGCATGTTAACGTGCCTTCACAGAGTGGGGCAGCCCATGTGTTGGAGAATGTGCTCTGAGTACGGTGAGATACTCTCCAAAACTGGAGAGGAGACCCTCCTGAGAAGCTCTGTGTCAGCATTGTCCTAGCTGACCTGACCTGGCAGGTCCCAGCTGACCAGGCTGAGACTGGAGGAAAATATAAAAAGCATTATGTGAAAAGGTGCAAAAACCCCCAACAATTTACACACAAATTGAGGCAACAGAAAGCACAGAAAAGATGAGGCTACTCAGAAAGCGTGGAAAGCTTTCAATTTTAAACCTAGACCCAGAAATTAAAAATAAGTTGACAAAGAGGCAGCAGAGAAGTGATGATGGCTGAGAAAATGCTGTGAGCTGAAAGCTCTACCTGGCCATTTATTTACACAAGGGAAGCCCTAGCTACCCCTTGATGTTCTAAAGATCCAGCATCAGGAATCTCCATGAAAATCACATGATGGAGAAATGTGAAATGAATGGCTTCGCTTCGTAATATTTGTTTATAGAAATAGCAGTACTGTTTATCATGTGACCTGCAATGATTTAAGTTGGCTGATCTAATATAATATAGCCTATTGGGAACATTCTAAAACCTTTGATGAGGGAAGCTATAGAATCTCCTTGAATGTTAAAAAAATGCCTAGGCTGCATCAGTGCTTGGATCATTTATTTATTATTGCTTAACAAAATACTCCAAAACTTAATGACTTAAAAAAAAAGCATAAATCAACCACCATTTTATTTGCTCATGATTCACTGGGTCACAATTTAGACTGAGCTCAGCTGGGCAGTTCTTCCATTGCTCTTGCCAGGTCACTCAGGTGGCTGCAATGGTTAGGTATTAGGTGGCTCAGTTGAGACAGGATGGTATACGATGGCCTCACGGACATATCTGGCCATGGGTACTGCCTGTCAGCTAAGCCACATGTCTTCAGGCGGTGTGCTCAGGCTCCCTCACAGGGCAGCAGCAGCAGTGTACCAGGAGGGCAAGAGCAAAATCTGTAAGGACTCTTGAAGCCTAGGTTCAGTCACACCATTCTGCCGCATTCTATTGGCCAACACAAGTAGCAAAGCCAGTGCCAGATTCCAGGAATGGGGAAACAGAATCTACCTCTCAAGGGGAAGAGGAGAAAAGTCACATTTGCAAGATGGGAGGCATTATTGGACCATCTTTACCAACAACCTTCCATGATACTCACTCATACGTGGAGTGCCAGCTCCCAATAACAAAAGCCTAGCATTTAAATAAAAGGTGTTGACCTTGGTAACTTTGGAAAATAATGTTTTGACTGGAAACTTAACACTAAAGACAAAAGCAAAGTACATAAACACTGTGCTTCAACTGATAAAGTTGTTTCCTGTGGGAGCATGGGTTAATAAGGCTGAAACCACTGCACGTGTATACTGAGACTGAGCAAATACGTAAAGGCATGGCAGACGGTGGGAGCTGGGTTTCTCACTGTTGGAGAAGGAGGCTCCAAATAAGACGGGAAGGCTAGAACAACCCTGTGGAGACATCAGTATGTTTAGCTTAACATGGATACAGATGGATAGATACATAAATCACTATAGATATGTGTGCATACATATGTGCACAAGTATGTTAACACACGTAAATATATTTCCTAGCTCTGTCCACTGAGAGAGCTTAGAAGCAACGACACTCCATTAGCAACAAGCTCACCAAGGGCCCACATCTTGCTTCATATACCATTCTTCAATTAAGGATCCACTGGTCTTTGGAGAAATGGCCGATTCGAGGGCTGGGACAGGAAATATACAAGATGAACCCGGAGCATTTTGTAGTGCCAGAAAGTAAGGAAGGGCTGAAAAAACAAGGTGGGAGTGTCAAAGGGACACAACAGCCAACCTGAAGAAGTCCCAACAGCCAAAGCTGGAACAATTCAAGCAATAAATACTACGGTATTGGGTTATAATCCAAAATATAAAATAAATATCCATGAGTCTGTACTGATATAAACAAATGATTGAATAAATAAATAAATGCGGAGGGTAACAAGTCTCCCATACAAAAGAATTCCAAATAATTTATGTAGATTCTCCTCTGAAGAACGCAGCCTAACTCCCCAACCCTTGACTAAGGGCTGTGTTTAATGATTTGCTTCCAAAGAATAGAGTAAGAAAGGGGGAAAAGTAACTTGACTGTGGAAAAACCTGGCAAACACTACCTCAGGCAGGTGGTCAAGGTTAACATCATCAGTGATAAATCATGCCGGTAACACAAACCCCTGGTATGAGGTGATGAGGTGGCATGTCACCTGAGTGGTCATTTTCCCCAAATCCCATAACCCCAGTTTAATCAAGAGAAAAGCATCAGACAGAGCCCTTCAAAATTGTCAAGGTCATTAAAATCCAGGAAAGTTTGAGAAACTGTCATAGGCTAGAGGAGGCTGAGGGGACATGAGGACTGAATGTAACGTGATGTCCTGGAACAGAAAAAGGAATTAAGGAAAAACTAATGAAATCCAAATAAAGCATAGAGTCTAGTTAATAATGTACCAATGTTGGGTCCTTGGTTGTGACACATTTACCACTTAATGAAAGATGTTAACAGCAGGGGAAACCAGGTGAGGGTTATATAGGAACTCTCTGTACTATCTTTGCAACTTTTCTGTAACACCAAAAAGCCTAACAAAAAGCTTATTAAAAACAAACCAGGCAACCAACTCTTAGAGAATTCTTCTAGTCTCCTATTCTGTGGTTTAAACCTTGCTTCTACTTGCTTTCCCAACTTTCTATCCTATGACCTTGGACCTTTTTAGTCTGCCTAGCCCTCAGGATTGAAGAAGTCTGGAGGACGCATTGGCCTTCAAGTGAAAAACATAAATATATATATTTAAATACACATACACCCACATATAGCTATAGACATACACATATGCATTTGAAATGCACACACACAGACATATGCATATACACACATATACAATGACACTGCAGAGTTAAAATGAAAATAAATATGCAAAGAGCAAAAACAACAGATAATCACTGCTAGCAGTCCTCTGCAAATCCCATTAGGCTGTTCCGAAATAAGAACAAAGTGTTACATGCTGTTCAGAAACCTGCTTTCTTCACGAAGTGTATTTACGAAGCTTACGCTTCAAAGCCCCATGTAGGCATAGACCTCTTCCAAGTATCTGAATCTATTTTTTTTCTAAAAGACAGTCTCTAAATTGTGTAAACTTCAGGCCCCATGAAACCTGGATTCACCCGCTTCCATGTGAATAAAGGCATATCTGCATTATCATTTTAAGTGCCAGAAAGTATCACAGTATGTCACTGCATAGATGGACCATCCCTTTTTAACCAGTCCCATAAAGAGATGTCTAGGCTTTCTAGCTCTTTGGACTAGGACCCAGTATTTCAGCTTGGGTGTTGAGTTAGCACCCCTCTAAGATGCTCTCCCGATGCCCTGAAGCCCCTCCCCTCAATCTGGGCTCCCAGCTAGCTCTCCTCCCCCTGCTGCTGCTGGCCTCTAACAGTCTTGAGGGGAGAACTGGGAGTGAATTTGGGACAATAGAAAACAAGTGCAGGTTCTTGAGGAGGAAATCAGTGAGAGGAAGCTGTGTTTTGGAGAATGTTATTATGAGAATCATTTTATCAACAAATTAGTATGGCATGTGTGCTCTGTGCAAATGTAACTCTTAGAGTAACAGAAAAAAGAAAAACTGTAACAGATCTGAGACCCCCTGTAGTGGCAGTTGCAACCCCAGGGGCAGAATATCCCTTGATGGGGCTCTTAGGAGAGACAATCTTTGAAACAAAAATATAAACAAATAAATGAGAAATAGAGGGTCTGGGTAGGATATGTTGTTGGGCACACTTTAGAAAGACACCCCCATAAGCTACCTTTTTTTTTTCTCCTATGAAAATAGGAGGCCTCCTTATGCAGCAAGTAACAGGAATTTGACACTGAAGTACGCGGAAAGAAGATGGAGGAGGTTAGAAGAAGGCAAATTCATATCAGCAGCACAAGGGGCAGTTTAAGAGTTTGGGAAAGTAGCTTTGTACCTCACGGACCAGACACCAGACACCCTAAAGGAGTTGCACAGCTCCAGGCAGGATCAGAACAGAACAGCCAGTCCCAGGAAGGGCAAGGCAAACCTGGAGGGAAAAGAGAGGACTCACTCTTTCTGACAACTGTCGACAGGAAAGAGCAGTAGTCAAAAAAAGAATTGCACATAGGGAATTTGTACGGCCAGCATGGCACAGTGGAAATGGCTGAGGAAGGGGGATGTGAACTTACAAAGCAAATTCACCTATTATTTTACCCTTGAAATAGCTTTATTTGGGAATAGCCAAAAGAATTGCAATTCAGGGTGCACATGCTATGGCGAACCATAGGCAATTCCACAAAACAAAGGAAGAAAGCTGCTTTTATAGAGAAAAAGGAGGAGAAGGGAAAAGTCTAAAGGAAAGTCCATTGGGGGAAAGTAACAGTTCAGGGAAGCAGTGGCTTCTCATTGGCTGAGCTGTGGTGTTTCTCATTGGCTGGGCTGCTGCTGGGTGGGGAGAGAAATCTTCCTTCCACAGTAAAGTAGTTGTACTTCTGTCCTAGATGCAAGCAGGTCTCTTCCTGTTGGGAGCAATCCACCATGTGTGATAGGGCATGAGCACTCCCCATAAAGGCCTTCCCAACTCTAATTTAGTTAAAGTTTCTTTTATTAATTTCCACAGTGGCATCTGGAAGCCAAGCCCTGGATTTGAATCCCATCTTTGCAGCTTACTAGCTCTGTGGTCTTGGGCAAGGCACTTAACCTCTAGGGACATCGTTTCCTATATGTAAAATGGAAATAGCATACCAACCTTGCTTTAAAAATGAAATACAGTGTGAAGCACAATGCCTATCATTTAGTGTATGCTCATGAGGAGTGGTATTATTTAAAATGATGTTAATAGATCTAAATTAATTGTTCTTTCTCCCTGCTTGTCTTCTTCTCATACTTGCTTCTTCCCTTATCAAGCCCCAGCCCATCTGTGTGGTTTCTCAATCTCTCTCTCTTTCTCAAGCAGAGCCATTTAGCTCTTTCCACTTACTATTTCAAACTTAAAAAATATGAATTGGGTAACTCTGGGCATAGGCTTACTCCTTAGATTTATTTACAACAGCTAATCTCTTTGTTTCTAAAGATATAATTAAAGAACCTCTGGCAGCTCTTGCACTTATAAGACATAAACTTGCATCGACACTGTTGACAGATTTGTTGCTCCAGGTCCAGTCAGTCATTGCTGCCGCCTTACGAGTTCTGGAACAATAATGGACAACTTTCTACTCCTCTCCACAGCATCGATCAGATGTTAGAGTTAAAAGATGTGTGATCGTTTGGAGATTTCTGAAAAAGTTAAGCTTAGAATTCTCATATGACCCAGTTAATTCTACTACCCAGTTAATTCTACTCCTAGATACATAGATACCCCAAAGAATCGAAAACAGAAACTCCAACAGACAATTGTATGCCAATGTTCATTTCAGCATGATTCACAATAGTCAAGAGATGGAAACAAGCTAAGCATCCATCAACAGATGACTGCATGAACAAAATGTGGTATATACATACCACGGAATATTATTCAGCCATATAAGGAATAAAATTCTGATACGTGCTACAACATGGATGAACCTTAAAAACACTAAGCTAAGTGAAAGAAGCCAAACACAAAGGGACAAACGTTGTATGATTCCATTTATATAAAATATCTAGAATAGTCAAATTCATAAAGACAGAAAGTAGATTAGAAATTACCAGGAGCTGGGGACAGGGGAAATGGGCAGTTACTGCTTAATGGGTACAGAGCTTTGTTCGGGATGATGAAACATTTTGGAAATAGATAGTGCTGATGGTTGCACAACATTGTGAATGTCATTAATACCACCGAATCCTACAGTTAAAAACAGTTAAATGACAAATTTTGTTTTATGTGTTTTACCACAAAAAAAGAAAGGACAAAAAAAGATACATGACACACTCGGAAAAAGCACTCTAATTCATCAATTATAACATAAACATTTCTCTAAATGTTAACATATCTAAAATCATCATTTGTTTGACAATCAATGGTGTCTTACCTTTGCCGTCTGCCAGGCAGTAGTTGTGAAGCGTTCAAATTTGGTTGTTGCTCCCATTATTATTGGAAATGTGCAACCTCTAAACACTTCGGTGAAAACACTACTCAAGAACCATTTAAGGAATACAGTATGAGTCCTAGTTTTTTTATCGAAAACCTTGTTAGATCTACTGGTAAGTTCAAGAAAGTGTCAACGTCAAAACTTACAGAATTGGTGGCTTTGGCTTGAAAAAAGAATCTGGAGATAATGCCGAAATACCATTTGGAGAAATGTGGCTGTACCAATGTTCTTGACACAGAGGATGACGCATCATGTGGAAAAACATGTACAGCAAGGGCTCGAACAGAAAAGTGAGTCAAGAGAGTGAGTTAATTCTGAATATGAAATGCTTCCAGAATACCTTAGCCATCTATTTTGCTTATGTTTTCCCTTTTAAGTATACACACACAAGAGTTTATGCAAGCTCCTTCAATATATATATATATATGAAAATTCTAAGTGATAAGACTCATTGTAACATAGCTTAATTAACAGTGTTTTTTAAACTCCCTTCCCTTAGTATGTAAAATAATGGTATCTTACAAGCAATAGCATCTTAGATTTAATAAATACAGTAGTTGCAACAAATAAACCAAAAATTAATATCTTTAAAGAGATGAAGCACTCCTATAAGCCAATAGAAAAATATGAACAAATCAGCTTTTAAACATGAGCAAAGGATAAGAATCAGGAGGTCACAAAAAACCTTAAATGGCCATCAAAAGATGGTCAGCCTCACTAAGGCTGGAGCTAGGGTGTTGGGAGAAGACAGTGACATCCTACTCATGTTCCGGGGAAAGGACTGTCTAAGAGTGGCCCTGCTCATCTGTCTTCTCCTCTGCAGTGACTAATCTAACTGGCGAGTTTGGGAAAGTGAACTGGATGTATGCAGTTCAGCTACTTTCTCTTTCTGTTCCCTTTTGGGATATGAGTGTCTTATGAATCACAAATTCTCTGCTTCTCCATGCCTGCTTTCTAGGGAGACATTGCCAATGGCAGAAAGCCTGTTGTTTTTCAACTCTGCCTCCAATAAAAGTGGGAAAGATTAATTCTAGGATATTTGGAAAACTATTGTTACCATGGATATAGGCCATGCTGTCCGACAGCTATATCAATAACAGGTGATATTCTCCATCTTGTTGATTCCTGCATTGCCTCTTAATTTATTCTAAATCAGGCAGGAAGGTAAGGGGGTGTTATTAGTTCTCTCAAGCCTCATCAACTATTAAGCAGCTGCAAATAAAAATAAAGGAAATAGTGTTTTTACATAATATTGGTAAAAATATAAAGAAATAAATAAAAGTCAGTGTTGGCAGGCGATAAGAAGCCCATTCTCATACACTGTTTTAGAGAGTATAGGTCTTTGGAGAATCTGGAAGCTATATTTACATATTTAAATATGCACACCTTTGACCTGGCAGATTCACTTCCTACAGAAGTACTCCTACACATACAGGGTTATTTGTATAAAGATCTTCATAACAGCAGTGTTCTATAGTGAAGAACTGGACATGATTAACTAGAGAAATAGTTAAAGTTGGTTATTTTTATGCAGAAATACTACACAATAATTTAGAATAGGGGTCAGCAAACTGTGACCCATGGGACAAACCTGGCCTGTTTTTGCAAATAAAGCTTTACTGGAACACAACTATGCTCAAGAGTTTATGTATTGTCTATGGCTGCTTTTGTCCCATACAATGTCAGATTTTAGTAACCGCAACAAAGACCACATGGCCTGCAAAGTCTAAAATATTTACTATCTAGTCTTTAAAGAAAATGTTTGCCAACCCCTCATTTAGAAGAATGAAGTAGATCTATTTAGATGACTAGGCTCTGAGGCCTATCATAAAAAAACTCCAGTGAAGACCAGTGTGATCCCTATTATGTAGTTAGTGTGACCTCCGTTACATAAAAAATCTGCATGTATTTAATGTGTGTAATCCAACACAAACAGCATTAACAGCAGTTACTTATTTGAAGTAGGGTTGCTGAGGACAGGACATTGTGGACGTGACTCATTCATACATTCATACTGTTGCCAGGAGTCAGAGCTAATTTGGTCAGAGGTAACAACTTATTTGAAGGAGCAAAGAGCTGGGCTTGGGGAGAGGGGTGCTTTTAATGGACATTCATTCATTCCTTTTGGAAAGTTTCATTTAGTATAGGCATCAAAAAGGGCAAAGGAAACATCTGGACCCACCCAGGGATTTCTCTTTGCCGCCTAGCCCCATCCTTCTACTGAACCCTTGCCTAAAATCCATGTTCTGCCAAGAAGGAAAACTCTTCATCTGACTCTCCATCATTTTTGCTGGTACTGTTTCCTTCCAGTGAGGAGGATAGAGATGAAGTGGTTTATCATTTGATTATCAATGAGCTTGCACATTTTGCCATGTTAGCCCCCATTGTGATTGCTCTTTTCCCCAAAAAGTCTGCAATTTTTTTCCCCTGCTGATTATAAATTATTATCCTATGAAGCACAAGAAACTGGAACCTTCAAGTTCTCATGCTGAATCACATCTTTGGCAATTTCATCTAAACCACAGGAAGTTTTCTAAAAATATCTGGGGCCTCTCCCCCTGCTAAAACTAGTTTACAGCCTTAAGTTTCAAAGAGGTGAAAGTCATTGGTAGCTGTGCACCTCCAGCTAGCAAGAGCCAATTGTTTAATCCTTGAATGAAGTCTCTTCTTTTCTCTCTGGGCAAATCATCAACGTTTGTTATTAAAATATACTTGTGTAGTACTTCACACTTAGGAAGTGCTTTCCCGTACATTACCTCATCTGTCCAGCAAACTTCTGATACAGTGAAAGAGGAAATTCTGTTTCTCTAATGTGAACACTATCTCTTAGATGTCAAATAATTTGTCTAGGGGAACAAATGGCAAGTACCAAAGAAGAGACTCAAACTCTCCCTCTCAGAAACATCTAAATATACATTTTTAACTGTTCAAAGATGTCTATCTTTCCTTTTTAATTGCTTTTTCTCAAACGACATCAGAGAAACATTTTTTTCCATGGGGACAAGTGAGTGTTAGGTTTGAGATTTCTATTTATGGCTTTAACACTAGCAAATGACTTTGTAAAAAGAATATTAGTGCTAGAGGAAGAGAGGAAAGAACTCTTCTTGAAACTTCTTTGCATCTCACTGGGGGGGCACCAGTATCACTGGTTTCATGAGACCAAAATCTGCCTCTAACTTCTCCCAATTCTACTTCCCCAAACATTTTAAAATAAGTTATGTCTGAAAATCATTACATAAAAGGACCAGAAAAATATCATAGTGTTCCAGTAACAATGGGTAAATCAAAGAAAGTCAACACATGGTATTTAAAAATATATGCATTGATTAAAACAACACTCTAAAAAGTTGACTTTTAGAATTGTTGATGAGACAACTGGAAATACACCTTTTAAAGCAAGTCTCAGAAAATAAACAATTTGGGTTGAGAGTGTTTTCCTTACCACTCCCTCCCCACCAACCCAATATTACTAAGCAATTATTCAAAAAATGGAAAGATGACCTACGTGAGAAGCCCTTAGGATACTGCAAATATAATTAAGTAATTTGGGTAGCTAAAAAAAAAATGGCTGAAGATACTTTATAAGAAACTAAAACCAATAATGAATGTCTTTAAACACAAAAAGAAAAAACAGGAAGTTAGCGAGACCACGTAATGACTTTGGAGGGCCAGTGGATTTGTTTCAGGATTAAAATGAAATACTTTCATGAAAGAGCATTGCTTCTGCTAGTCCTGTCTTCATCTAACAGCCTGTAGGTGACCTCTTTCATTATTCTGAGTTACCCAAACATGAGATGTACATAGGAAAGGAGAGTTAAAATCAACAACAAATCCCAAGTCTGACTGAATAACTATTGAGCTTATTTTTTAATAGTCTGTCACCTTAGAAGGTAGACTTTCTTACAAGTCTATATTCTTACAACCTGGGGTACAAGGAATGGCCTAGAGTTTCAACAGTATCTGTGGGATGATGAAAGGTGAAAGGAAAAAAATTCAAAAGGCTGAGGTAGATCCCCAGAGACATTAGATATTAGTACACTCAAATTGGGAAGAGCAATCTTAAGTAACCTATACGGATATATGAGAGGCCTGAAGTTTTCAGGTCCAAGAGAAAGATAGCTTACCCTTTCTTTCATGAGATGTTATTTTTCTCATTTTCTACCTCTTCTCCTCATGTTACTCTCCTAACCCTGACTTCCTCTTTTCTACCTTGTATCTCACTTGGGATTTCTCTACCTCTCCTTGCCCTCACAAATCTTCCCTTCCTCTAATTTATAACAATTGAGAAAATGCATATGAATGTTTTTCACGATTGTATTTTATATGATCTTGCCTTCAGCTCTATGCTTCTGGTTCTTAAAAGTTGCAACACAGTACAATAGAAAGAATGTTGAAATCACTCAGAAAATCAGTGTTGAGCCCAGGTCGACCACTATTTTGTGATGATGGGCAAGTAACTTTTCAAAAGAACTGTTTGTATTTAAAACTTAGACATATAGCTAATTTAGTTCAGAATAATAAACTATAGCTTAGTATAGACTAGGTACTTGGATTTTTCCACATATTAAAGCAAGTGCAAAATTAAAGTGGATGAGTTTACCCAAGACATTAACCTTATAGTTCAGTTGTTCAAATTTGTTTCCACCTTGTTTTAAAGTTGACTTGTTCAAATCAGGATACAAAGATGACATCTCCACTTACTATATGTGTTACTTATGTCTCTTTTAATGTAAAGGGTCCCCATCCTTTTCCTTAGAATTTGTTAAACAATACCAAGTCATTTATCCCATAGAATTCCCCATGTTCTGGATTTCGTTGATTGCATCCCCACGGCATCCTTTAACATGTTCCTTTGTGCCGTGTATTTCCCATTAATGGATAGATCTAGGGGCTTGATCAGATTCAGGCTTTTTTTCTGGCATGACACTTCATAGGTGGTGCTCGGTACTCTTCATTGAGTCCTATTAGAAGGCACGCCATTAAGAGCAACCAATGAGTTCAGGTGTTGCCGTCCTGATCCATCCATACAAAATTCCTCATCAGCTTTCCAATAGCTTCAGCAGACACTGATGATCATTGTCCAGCTCTTGACAATTCATCAGGAATTGCAAAACGGGGATAGTTTAACAATATTCCGTTTGCATTTATTAACTGGAATAATTCTATATATTCTACAAATTCTTCTCCTCAATTATTTGAATACTCTGAGGCAAGGCAGGATAAATGCTTCTTTCTCTCCTAAGTTACCAGTTTTCAGAATAATCCCTCAATATCCTTCTAGATGTGACTGAGTTGGTTTGTTCTGGGTTGCTGTCTTATATTGAATGCATAATTTACATTTTTAACGTTTCAATCCATTTATTATCTTTATTGATCATGATGTATATAGCCAATGGTTTAGAACTCCTGCAGTTGGATCCTGAGCTTTTGAGAAAACACCAATAGTATTTGAGAGCTTTCCTGCTTTGGTGATATTGAGATATTACTGTTAATTTTTTAGATGTGAAACAGTATTGTGGTTTTGTTGGAGGAGAAAATGCCTAAAGTGTACATGTAAATCAAATTGATCTCTCTCGGATTTGCTCAAAATATGCTGCGGGCAAGTAGGTTGGGGTATAGATGAAACAAGTTTGGCCACATGTTGCTAACTTTTCAAGTTCCTATAACCATAATCTGTTCACTGTATTATTCTCTTGTAGGGCTGGCCCTGTAGCATAGTGGTTAAGTTTGCTGCATTCCTCTTCAGTGGTCTGGGTTTGCAAGTTTGGATCCCCGAAGCAAACCTACACCACTCATCAGCCATGCTGTGCACCAACCCACATGCAAAGTGGAGGAAGACTGGCAGAGATGTTAAGCTCATACCCAATCAGATAGTTTCTGAAAATTTTATGAAAATACAAGCAAGGGGGAAAAAATAACTTACTTATACAACCTCACTTTCCACTCAAGAAAAATTTGGATATTTCAAGTTAAGAGATAGTCTGAAAAGTGTGATTCTTAAAGTATTCTTTATTAAGATCATTAAAAGTTGTAGAAACAACTTTATATTATAAAGGCACAGGAAGACAGTTCTGATAAAATATTCAAATTAAACAGTAACTTACAGTACAAAAGACAATTTTAATGCACATACAAACCCCAAATGTCTGATTCAAAAATATTTCACTGCGTCTATTAATGGGCAATGATTAAAAATATAAATTGCTGCTGTATAATAAATATCTGATAGTGAACATCTTGATAGCAAAATGAACAAAATATTTATTGCTTTTCACATACATATTTTTCCCTGTAATTTTAAATTCCTAATTCTTTTACTATCTTCTCCTCAATCTTTCCCAAAGATAAAAGAAATTCTACATAACCTCATGGGACAAACGGTAGTCATAAAAAACTCCCTCAAGTAGCAATCACTGCTGGCAGCGTTTTGTCACTTCCTGCTCTGCAACCACAATCACTCCTCCAAAAATAAGATAAACGTTTGCTAACCCACAGAAAGACAGCCCCTCTGGGACTGGCATTCTAAAGTTTGTAATGAATACTTATCAAATATAAAAGGTGCTCCATTTTGAAAATGTGTATTTTATTTGAAGTTTTGAGTAAGAGGCGAATGTTGACATGTAATTTTACCTACTCCCCTCAAAAGTTTTCCAAAGTTGTAAAAAGTCAGCTTTGTAAAATCTCCAGCACTAAATGTTTCTTTGAGGGCTAGCTGATATATGTAATGTACTGATGCATAAAAATAACATAATGTGATCTATTTTATAATGGAGAGATCTTACCCTTCTCCTTCCAGTTTTTAAACTGGGATTAACCTCAGATTTCACCCTGCCCTTTTTGTAGCAACCCAGTTACATACGGTACGAGTAGAATTTCCATCACGATAGTAAAATAACATGAAAGCATCATCCTAACTTAATGAGTGCCATTCCAACTTAAGAAATACCTACATTAAAGTATTTGATAACCATTGTAAAGTTACTTAACCATATGTCATATTCAGACAGTGTGTAGCAGCTAGTAATGTGCCTGGTACAGAGCTGATGCTCAATAAATAGCTGTTGAATGAATGAAAAAGAAAAGAAAAAATTGGCTTTGGTTGTGCATATTTTAATCATTTTCTGATTTAGAATAAAGTCAGTCTAGGACTAAATACTGCACACTACACCAAACTTTGCCGTAAACAGAAGTAATAATTTCAAACAGAAAAATATCACTTACATTAGTGATAGTTAATTTATATACTGTAACTTTTAAAGATAGCCCACAAATTTCACACATTTGTTAATTTTTATCCACATACTCAAATCTGATGTTTAACAATTGGGTAATGAAGACCAAGTTGGGCAGACTGGCTAAACTGTCTGTTTTATAGTAAAAATTACTAGTCTATCAATAAATAAAAAGTTATGATGCCTGATTAAACTCAAATGATGACTACCATGTTAATTTTTGCAAAAGTACCAATGAATATTTTTAAGGTACATATGCTTGGAAGCAGTAGCTTAATTTTTCAACACCGAAGAAGAACCAGGGAGATGTGACTTTAATAATGAAAGAGTTAAAAGTATTGGAAGTGGGATAGTAAGAATAAGTAGGTGGCCAATTTTAAATTCTAACCATGGGACTAGGTCTAATATTTCTTTGGCATATGCATTATCATCTTGAACTAGTTAGCATTTAAAAAATACTGGTGTTTTTTTCCTCAATCAAAATTAACATCAAAATGTAGATTGCTATTATACTCTTCTTAAAGCCATTTAAAGGACAAAATGACATTTTGAATCATATGCCAAGTTTATGTTTAGTGTACACTTATAATTATTGGCATTGAGGGATGTAACTGTTAAATAATCTTAAATGATCTCATGCAATGGTGAAACCACAGAAAGTGGGGAGAAAGGTATTTACATAATAAAATACTCAGCTTTCAGAAAAAACACAGTAAACCTGGGAATCCTGCCCTAACAGTAAAAGTGTACCGCACATAGCACTGAATGAAAACTAGTCCAAATTTAAATGAACACCTACAGTAACCTGATTGTGTAAAATAAAAAAACATAAAAATGGAAAAAAAACCCCCTACACATCAGAAGGAAAAGTGGCCTATAAAACAGGCCCATCTAACTTGACATTCAAAGCAAATGCAAGAGATTCACAAAATCATGATAGTAATGCAAACTAAGTCAAGTACCAAGTACCCTTTGATACACAAGCCAATGTAACTATCAGACTCATTTCCAATAGCTTAACAATATTCATTAATTCACTCAGGCATTCTGGGGCAAAGCAGTCAATGATGCTCAAGTCTCCAAAGTGTAAGAATAAACTTATTTGCAGAAGCATCATGTGATTTTTGAAGTAATGTCTTATTTTGATGGATGTTAACAAAAGATCTATCAGTGCAAGTTTATCATCCTCTGAATGTATTAATTCCAAATTTCGTTTTCCCAGATGGTTTTTGGTGGTTTAGTTTCAGCCAGCGATATTTAAACTAAGAGAAATGTCCACCATAGACTACCTCACATTGTTACTCAATTGTGCTAGATATTCCCGCAGTTCTTTTGCAGCCTGGAATCTGCCATAGCGCTTCTTTGGGTTGGCACACTCATCCAGCAAGGCCTCTAGTCGGCCATCTTTGGCAATTTCACTTGGTGGATCATGGAGGAGTCCTCCAGAAGTGCCACGCCAGGTGGCATGTCTGGATAAGAGGTTCTGACAAACAGCATAATAATTGTGGTCCACAGTGGCACGAGCACAAAGAATTTCTTTTGAAAATGATAAGCAAGCCTCCTTATCACAGTCATCAAATTTGCTTTCATACCATACATCCCAATTTTCAGGTTTATCTGTGAAAGGAGAAAAAGCAGAAAGAGAAAAATACATTTTAAAACAGTTTTCAATGCTTCCCCAAAGAGAACATTTCACTAATTAACATAGTGGTATTTGTTCTTAAAATTGTATTATAAACATTTAAATATATTTATACACAAGCATTTATTGGGAGTCCACCAATGCCAGGCAGAAGGATAAGAAGGTCCCCACTACTTAAGTGTTCAGTCTAGAGGGAAACTTTCCATCACACAGAGAAAGTGCCATAGGGAGGCATGACACTATGCTGCAGAGCACAGAGGAAGCAGTACTTCTGCCTGGGGCTGTAGAAGACTTCAGAGAGGAGAACTACAGGTTCTGATTTAGGTCTTAAAAGATCAGCAAGTGTTGGAGCCAGCCTGGTGTTGTAGTGGTTAAGTTCCCACACTGTGCTTCGGCAGCCCAGGGTTCGCGGTTTCAGATCCCGGGTACGGAACTATGCACCACCACTCATGAAGCCATGCTGTGGCAGCATCCCACATATAAAATAGACGAAGACTGCCACAGATGTTAGCTCAACAACAATCTTCCTCAAGCAAAAAGAGGAAGATTGGCAACAGATGTTAGCTCAGGGCCAATCTTCCTCACCAAAAGAAAGATCAGCAAGTCTGAAAAGAAAGTAGAGAAAACAGCATTCTAGACCCAGGGTACAGTAAGTACAAAGGCATGGACTTCAGGGATTAGTCCAGCTGGTTCAGGAAACAATAAGTTCACTGTGGCCAGAGTGTGAGACAGGTGTCTAGGGATGAGGTACAGATGAGGCTAGAGAAATAGGTTGTGCCTGTGAGGTCATGACCATGATTTGTTTTATAGAAAGGTAACTCTGGGCTGAAGACTGGAGGGACTAAGACGATGACAGCAACTAAAAGAAGGTCCAGGAAAAAAAGTCAGATTGTGGAAATATTTGAGACAAAAATTAACAGGTAAGTGTATAAATAAAATTTAAGGCCCTAATTGGATGACAAGGTAGACATTATTAACATAATACTGTTAATATTTTATATATAAATTAGAGTAAATATAAAGTAGCGATGAGGAATTCAAGTGGTCATGTCATATATGCAACTAGAAATACAGTTGAGACGACTTTGAAGTCAGAGGTACAGTACAATATTTAGAACACATCAACATACATGTGCCTGATGGAGCCAAGAAGAACAGCTGAACTATACTGGCAAGCATGTTGAAAAAAGAAGACTGAGGGTAGAACTTTGAAACTTAATGGGTTGGCAGAGGAAAGGTCAGTGAAAAACTCATTCGGCAAATGATTATTTGAATGCCTGCTCTATGGCAGGAAGGGTACATAGTGGCAAACAAAACAGATAAAACACGGTTCCTGCCCTCACTAGCTTACAATCAAGTATGTGAAACAGACATTAAGTAAATAAACAAACATTATCTAGCATAAATTATAGGAACCACTATAAAGGAACCAGCAGTAGAAAGGTTTCTAACCGTAGGAAGGTTTACGAAAGAAGTAACCCTCTCTACTGTCAGATATAAAGGTCAGATCTCTCCTAGTGTTAAGATGTACACTAAGGCTTGAAGGACAAGAAGCTAGCTGTGTATGGAGGAAGGAGAGACAGGCACTTTAGGCAGAGGAAACTGTATATAGGAAAGCTCAGGAGTGGAAAGGTTCTTTCAAGAAACCAAAAGGCCATTGAAGTTGAAGCATCAAGGGCACTGGACAGAGGCATATTAAAAATGAGGCCTAAGAGGAACCAGTCAGCTAATCATGGCAAGGAGTCTGTACTTCACTGAAAGAACAATGGGAAGTCATTAAAAGCACTAAGCAAGGGAGTGATAAGATCAGATTGGTTTCCTTCCATTTACATAGTTCCTTTTTTAAAACAAAAGGAGGGAGGAATTTGAGGAAGTTGTTACTAATCAGTCACTTCACTAATCTGCCAATTAGGGGGTTGCTAATGGCCATGTAGACTTCTAAATCAAGCTTTACTCGGCTGAGGGAGGCCGAGGAAGAAGACATAGGTAGAGTAAGCAACTTTTAAAAAATCCAGTTGAAATGAAAGGGAAAACAGGGAAGAGTCTTATACGTACGGTTTATGGGGAGGTTAAGAGAATATTTTAAGGAGGGGGTGGGAAGTTGAAGAAGATAACTCATGCAACAAGTTCTCAAAGATGGATCTTCTCTGTCTGAAAAAGAGGGATGAATGCGTATTTTTTTTTTTACTAGTTTAGATGACAAAGGGAAGGACACTGAGGGAGTCGCCACAGCAAAACCGAAATTTCCCTGTGAAGGAAAAAAAAAGTCATTTACTAGAAAGAGTTCAGAAAAGAGGGTGAATAAGCAGATACGGCCTTTCGCAAAGTGGCCATTTAGATAGCACCACCATGTGAGGCATTTGACAAGAATGCCAGAGCTAAGGCGGCACTGGAGCAATGCTCACTGTATGAGACACAGGAATACAGATGCTGGATGGCTGTATTGACCCAAGGCCAGGAATTAGTTGGTATAAAACTGTAACGTATTCCAGCAATGTGCTCATTAAAAAAATTACAAAAAATTATTTTTACAAACACTAGAATGAAATTTTTAAAGTTTAGGCAAGTTGTACAACTCTGTGAATTTACTAAAAACTATTGAACTGCACATCTTAAAAAAGAAAAGCATGGTGTAAGCTGCTGCCACCTTCATGAATGGGGGAAGAAGCAAGAGGGGAAGGAAGCACCCCAGCAGGGCGTCCACTCCTTGTGGGAGGGTCTACACGGCAAGTCAAGAAACTATCACAAAGTAGTTTGGTGTGCATGGAATCAGAACAAGGCATTGGGAAAAGTGAAGTATTTAATAAGATCAAGCTAAGATCATGCAAAAAGTACTTCTCACTCTAATGTATTGCTGTAGCATTTACTGCATTCCCCAGGTGCCACAAATTTTTGGTCTTTGTACATCGAAAGATCCTCATATGATGGGCAGGGAGGGGATTAAAAATACAAGACCCTCACACCATCAAGCAACAACCCTTTGGCGTCTTTTACTAAGTAGATTAGTTACAGAACAGGAGGCTTGGTCCCTGACACTTTAAAATTCTATGGCATTTAATTTTCAAAACACTTCAGACACTCTGTCCACCTATCCTGGGAAAAGCTCACAAATAAATGGAGAGGAAAGTTGTGGGTGAGAGGTAATAATGTCAAACCAAAGTCAGTGATCTGGAATGCTAGGAATCATCTAAATGGTTAAAAGAGAAAAAAATCACTGTAAGGACCCCACAGAACAACGGAATACAGAACATCACTCTAAGAGATCCTAGAGAAAGATAAGGCCTCCGTGAGAGCAGTACAGTCTCTCTGGTAGCCTGTAACAATATAAAACCTTGATTCTGCAATAGGCTCCTAAACCACAGAATACAGCAGGTCATATGAAAAAGATGTGTACACACACACAGAGTATACGTGTCCATTTGAACCCAGAGGATATTTTACTAAATATGGAGAAACTGTGACTAAGAGTACAAGTACACGTATAATAAATCAGTGTTGACTGATACTCACCAAATAAAAGGAAGAAAGACACAAGGTTGCCACCAAAGGAGGAAATTAAAGGTTTGCTTCATATAAATGGAAACATTATTTTGACATAGAAAAAATGTGTTCAAAAAACAAATCTAAAAGTTATATACTTACTTTGTCTAATTAACCTTTTGTCAGCAACCAAAACATTTTCAGCATCCACAATGATTACCTTCCCATCTCTAGGACCAACTGCAAAATTGTCAAAGCTGACGTCCAGGAGGTAGAGTGCAAATTCAAAGTCATTGTTTGTAAGCTGCTCTGCTATTTCCATTAATTGCCAAGCGAGGTCGACTCGTTTCTCCCATGGTGCATTAAAGTAACTCCACAGTTCTTCTCCAACATAATTTACGGCCACCATTCTTCCACAAGCTCCAAGATATTTTGCAAAAGGCCAACCTTCATCAGATGGAAAACTCTACAAAAGAATTATCTTAATATTATAAAAGAGACTGATGAAGACAGCCTAGGTCCAGCCCCAGATCCTCTCAGTAGAGAACGCTGCTAGGCAAGAGCTTGGGCTTTCCTGTTATAGTGAGTAATTCAATAGAGATAAATTTGATCTCTTTTCTAATTCATACCATTACCAGGGTCCTGAAAAAAAATTTTTAATAGACAACTTTACATTATACAGCTAAAATAGAATGATAAGTCTTGTCTATCAAAATCTCAGAATTCAACTGATCAAGAAAACACAAGACACCTTCTTTATTACCAAATCTAAAAGTACTTATGCTTTCCTTTATCCTTATTGAAAGGAATAAAAGTATTCCTTTTACTGTGTAAGTACAATCAATCAATCCTTTCTTTTGAATGGACAGCACTACAGGCCTATTAGCCAGGAAGCATATCCCAGCACCAGGCCTTGTGCTCTGCTGGCAATAAGAGTGAACTAAACAGTCTCTAAAATAAAAATTTTAGAAGATGGACACGAACAAATAATTATGAGCATATTAAGTCTTAGTTACTAAAAACTGGTGCAGGTCCCAAGGAAGCACTAAATAGAGGCCTTACCGAGTCTGGAAGCAGACAGCGGTGGAATTCAGAGAAGGATGTCTTTTAACCTACACCCAAAGGTTCATAAAGAGCACTGATTCCTATCAACGCAACCTCCACTCCAAGTGCCTTTGGTCCCAAGTTAGTCTTGTTTCCTTTCCACTGCCACCAGATTTTCTGTTCACCCTTAGCCCAATTTCAAAATTATTTCTTCTCCTAATCTCAGCAAGGTTTTCTAATAGATTTTATAACTACTGGGAGGATTAATATCCTAAAACAAAAGTCTTCCATGACCATGAACAAATCATTTTCAACTTAACTAAAATGATAGGCTTTATCTAAGGCACTTTCCAGTGCTAAAATGCCCATCTACAAAATGAGCATTCGGGTGCAAAAGGATGGGAAGTAATATTTTAAACAACTTCTTGGAAGATCACGTAATCAGAAGTGTGTTTTAAGAGCCAGTCCTTCAGCCTAGCACCTTTCCTCAAATTGGAAAAAAGGAAATTATGAGAAGAAGATGTTTACACAAACACTGCAGAGGAAACATAGTAAAACACTATAGAATATAAATGTAGCCTACCTCTATTCTGAAAATTGAACAATCTACATATATTAAATGAGCTGGAGAAGGTTCTTCTTCTTGGATCCCTCAAGAAAATAAGTAAAACTAATTTTCTTTTTTTAAAGCTTGGCACCTGAGCTAACAACTGTTGCCAATCTTTTTTTTTTTAATTGCTTTTTCTCCCCAAATAACTCCTGTACATAGTTGTTGTATATTTTAGTTGTGAGTCCTCCTAGTTGTGGCATGTGGGACACTGCCTCAACACGGCCTGATGAGTGGCGCCATGTCCACGCCCAGGATCCGAACCAGCAAACCCTTGGCCGCCAAAGCAGAGCATGGGAACTTAACCATTCAGCCATGGGGCCGGCCCCCTAAGTGACACTAACTTTCCCCTGAGCTTTCATAAAATTGACAAAACTCAGTAATATGCTTAGACTAAAATTTTTATCAACTTTAAAATTTCATCCATAATTACCTATTTTCATTTGTGTCCCCATTCAACTCTATCAATGTACAATAACTGTACTTGTTCTTTGTATATATACCTTTTTTCTTTTAAATTTTAACATCTGAGTTTTGAGACAAAACACTAATTATGTAAATTTGAAATTTAGATACGATAGCATGAATCTTCAAATACAGTAACTAAATTAATTCAATTTTAGTTCAGAGACAATATACACTGATTCTTTAGCAATTAGTGGAAAGTACATTTTTTATCTTATACCCAAGAATTTTTTACTTCTTTTGGGCATTGGGAAAAGTGACAGATTGCCCATGTCCAATGTGAAGTGCAAAAGCTGTTTGCCAACCACATGTTATTTTCCACTTTTCCTCCCAACTTAAAATATCTCCTTGATCTTCAAAATTTAGCTAGATGAAATGATTACAAAAGATTTGTTTCCCAAAAGTCTTCAGGTATAAAGTCTCTGACATAAAAATGAAACACTAAAGACAAGTAAATATGTGAGTTTATATAGTTCTGTCACGCAAAAAGTAAAAGAAAAAACTCCGCCATACGCTATTGGTGTATTATTCACATGCCATATTGTAGAACAGACACAAACATATCTTTGTGAAAGTAAAATGGTCTTTGACAACAGGAGAAAAGGGAACCCTGCCAACATCTGCACATGTACAAATGCCTCCTTGTTTTTGGAGCCTTTCCAACTGGCAAACGACAGTCAAATATACACTTCATTACCCAAGTCCCTCATAGAAGAGGATAAAATATATGAACAAATGTCACATTGAGCAACTTTACATTCATACAGTGATTGCTGACAATGTTAACTGAAATCTTGCTACGCCTCATTTTAAGAAGAGCACTACAATTCTTTCATATAGTTTGCTACCTAATCTTTTGGAAGAACTTTAATAAACTAATTCACACCACTTGCTCATATGACAAGAATTTTTCATTGTATAATCGAAATAGTCAGATTTCATTAATGAAAACAGAATTCTATTGAACACACTGTAGCACAAAGAAAATGCTCAAAGGAAGCCAAAATATTTAAAATTTGTATTTAAAACAATTCTGGCTTAGAAGTAAATTACCACAGTCAAGCAGAGTATGAGAGACAAAATTTTAAGATGTTAGGGCTTGGATTCGGTAAATACATGGAGCCATGAGAAACACAACTTACTTCCTGATTACCAGACTCCCACAGTGCATAAACCACAGTGGCTAGCATGAGAAGTTTACTGCTGAGGTTCACATTTTTTTATTTTAAACCAAATCTTAAAATCACTTTTCAAAGTGCCTAGAACAACAGGGCACAGAGTTTAATCAACTAAAACGTGTGCATTTTAATGAATTATTTACAGCTGAAAAAATATGTACAAATACTTTTCATTTGAAGGAAGGAGTCTTTAAACTTGGAATGGTTTATATTCTAATTGGATTGGAGGCACTCCAATTAATTGTTCAGGGCGTCTCATCACGCTCAAATGTATGTCATAAAGTGTAATACGCAGTCTTTAAAAATAATGTTAAAGATTGTACAAAGACACAAAACAGTTATAAAACTATATATTTACTTTTCTATTACTATATTCAAAAAATTAAGTTGGTGAACAGCCAAAGACAATATCTACTATTACTGCCAATGTAAAAATTAAAAATGGAAATTTAAGCATTAAGCCAAACATGGTTAACTCCTAAGATTTAGGGAAACATTAAATGCCTTCATTGTTCATTTACAAAGTAAAAAGTACTTTGAATATGAAATCTAAGATAAATCACCATGTCTAGGTATCTTTTCTTCTTGGTAACAGAAAACTGCAAGCTACTTCTTGAATATCATAAAATTCAAATAATACTAATAACAATATTATCTATTATATGCATTGACAGCAGCTTACAACCAAGGTTTCAGAAACAAGTAAACGAAACCACAAAGGTCTTCTTCCATTTTAAGAGAAAATAAAATGAAGGTGACATAAAATGTATCTAATCAATACTATACAAAAGATTAGAAAATTTAGACATTTTATATTCTTTATGGTGATAATATTTTATAAAATTTCTATATTTAAAGGGAAATACAGTATATAAGTATAATAATGGACTTGAAATCACAAGGCTAGCTTTTAAGGTCCACCTTCACCTCTGCATCTCACTAGCAGTGTGACCACGGCAGAGTCAAAACTTCTTGGGGCTTTAGTCTCTTCCTCCATAAAACTAGAATAATATTTGTACCACCATAATCATCAGGGCAATCCAAGGATCAAAGGAAAAAAATTATGAAAGGTACTTTGTAGATTCCTTACCAAAACATTTTTATATTTCGTATTTAAACCTACTAAATAAAACATCCAGATATTCATCAAGAGAGGTGCTACAAATAATGAACACCTTCCAAATATAGCAAAAGAACCACTAAGTTAGAAATACATCTTAACTGTCCTCTAGTAGTTTCTATTTTACAACAGAGTATATAAATTAGTTACCAAACTTTAAAAAGGCTCAATGCTGTGAAAAATGTATAGGGCATCCACAGCACTAAAAATACAAAAAATTTAAAACTTGGTCACATGAATACAGATAAACACAGCACTGTAATTTGCTTTTCATTTATAATAGGTAAGCACTACAAAGCAAATTCTAAATGCTTAAGTAAGCTATTACCTATCTATTGATAGTTTATGTGATCAATAAAGAGGATGTGAAATCTAAGAATTCTAGAGTTGGAGGCTCTAGAACTTACACCGTGAGTTGTAAAACTGGTTCAGTCTTATCAGCACAGTTTAAGTGATTCGCCTAAAGTCACAGGGGTAGTAAGAGGCGAAGTCAGGCTAATACAACCCCTCAATCCAACATCCTCCTATTTCAGAAGTTTTCAGATTTTGGAAAGGTAACAGTGCACAGATTTCACACTCATATTATGCAACACCTCCAGGAGTCTGGGGCAGGCACCCCACAAGAAAACTTATTGTGCTGCAAAAATAAAGTAAGTTTATTCATCCTAAGTGGGATAAAGCATATAAATTACCTCATGTGTTTTCATGTTTGTTTTTTTTTTTAATTTGACAAAATCTATTTTTCTACAGGTTTGTAAATTTGGAATTACAGATAAAGGATCGTACGTTAACCTACATTCCAGTGACTACAATAAGCAGCTGAAGTAGAAAGGCAACAAGAGAGTTATTGTGGAATGAAAAGAACATAGATTTCAAATTAAAAAATCCTAGATCTAGCCTAACTCCACCATGAAATGCTAAGTAAACAGTTGTAAATAAAACATAGTCCCTATTCTCAGGAAGCTTTTTCAGCCTGAGTTGGGAGGATGGTTATTAAACACATATAAACTATAAATTACGGAATTTGTTACAAATTACAGAAAAGTGGAGTATGTTGAGAAAGAAGAGTAGGGACCTATTTTAGATTGGGTAGTAAAGAGCAGCCTCTCTAAGGAGCGCTGAGACCTGAAGGATGAGTATAATATTAGACAGACTGAGGATGGGGCAGTAAGAATGTTCCAGGCACAGGTTGGAGCCAGAAGCTGTCTTCTCAGAACTGAAAAGAAAGGCCAAAGCAGCTGCAGTGAAATGAATAAGGAGGAAATGGCTTGAGGCAATGGAGTCTGGAGAGGGAGGGAGGGCCCAGATCATGCTGGCACTTGGAGAATAAAACACAAGCTCCTCAATACGGTCTACCTGCCATAAAAAACACCTATGCCAAAGCCTTAACATTCAGAGACATCTTACACAATGGAATTAACCAATATCCTCTGGTATATAAAGTTATTCTAAAAAACAAGTTTTTACACTATCACAATACCCTTTGATCAGTAGCCATTGTCCTACCAGATCCATAAGTCATTTTATTCTATTATGTCAAAACACAGTCATGAAGAAAGGAGACATGGGATGTATGAGTAAAAATATATAACATTACTTTTTGGTTTTATTAATTAATTTACTTACAGAGAACACCATGAAACTGATAGATTAAAATAAGGTCAACTCTAAAGTGCTTGTATTCCATTATCTTTTTTGTCTCCTTACATAACCAAAAGTAGGGTTTGCATACTAAGTTTAAAAGATAATTCCTTTCATACAAGAAATGTAAAATATTTTATACTCATTTATTACATCACAACATTCCAGTAAAAGGAACATAACTTTGCAGTTTGCCTAAAGAAGAGAGGTGCTGCAATAGACTTTTTAAGTGAGGAAATACCTAGCAAAAAGAAAACGGTTTGAAAAAAATCTATTAATAATCAAAACATACAATCTAAAATCTGGTTATAGGTTTTCTACGGAACTGGCATTTCTACACACACCCCAAAAATAAATTTGAGAACACTTTTAGAAAGTACACGCCTATCAAAAGCATAGAAAATTCTTAAAGCTTCAATGTAAGTTTCAAAATTATTTTTAAAAGCCCAAATTTGAACAAAATCCCACTGTAGTAACGCATGTTATAACAGCTGTTCATAGAGATTAGTCAACTGTGCTGGTGACAGACTAATGTGTTCACAGTTTTGTGAACTGTCTGGAGGGGGAACATAGTAAAATTACTGGGATGATTTAATGGTTACCTAATTTTTTCTAAAATTTCTTTAAGACCTTAGCTTCTTAATTTATACTACCAAACAGTGGCCAAAATCCATTGCCAATACTGTAGAATCTTAAAAATCTCAAGATTTTCAAGTCCTAGGATATGTTTCACTTATTTCATTAATTTTCTGAATGCCATTTTCCACCCACCTAGAATTCCAACAATATTAAGCAATGCCTTGAAATTAGCAAGGTTGTGTTATTTCACTGAATATCATGTCCAACAGCTGTATCTAAAATTGGAAGGGAATGTCAAAACACATCAACAACAGAAAAAACTACCTCAGTTTAATAGAAATAAATTATCTTTTACAATAAATGGGTTAAGAAATGCTCTCTTCCATTAAAAAAAAAAAAAAACCTGGCCACAAATTTTAAATATGCATAAATTTACTAGTCAACTGACCCTTTCTTACCTACTCTGGCAACTAGCAACCTTGATTCACATTTTGAAGCTGAAATACATACCTACAAACACCATACTCAAACATTTACTCACAATAAAACAAAATGTCAAAGAAAAAAGATATAATAAGCTTCTTTTGGACCCAATAACGTAAGAATGCTACCTTACTTTCTTTAGTCAAGAACCAATTTCTTTAATCAGTCCACCAAATACAACAGTACTAACTTCCCTGATTGCTTTATACACAAACTAAATTAACACAGGCCCCCAGAAGAAGAGCAAAACACCTGCTAGTAGCATAGTATCTCTCTCCTCTAGGCTTCCTCGTCCTAATGGAATCATCACTCAGTAGTTGCTCAGACGAATCTTTATTTTTCCCTTTCCCTCATACCTTAACCCACCCAGGAAGTCTTGTGAGTTATTTCTCCAAAATACACTGGGTCTGACCACTTTTGATAACCTCCACTGCATCCATCTTAATGCAAACCACCCAGCTCTCTCCCAGGAGCTAGCGTGAAAGTCTTCCTGATTCCTCTCTTATCCCTTATTATAACCCATTTTCCACAAACCAGGCCCTGCCAAATACACTTCCATTGTTTCCCATTGCTTTGAAAATAAAATCTTAAACTCACTAAGAATGGTTACAAGGCTATGGACATACAGTCCTTGCCTACCTCGATGACCTTATATTCTACCATGCTTCTTCCCTACTCTTACATCTGATCCCACTTTGCGGCCTCTGGATCTGCCGTATCTCTTGCCTAAAAACATTCCGCCCTCAGAACTTTAGCACCATTGGCTTTTTCTCATCATTCAGACCTCAGCTAAGATGTCACTCTTCCTGACCACTCAATTTAAAGTATTCTATCCCCACTACAATTCTCCATCACACGAGTCTGCTTTGTTCTTTTTATAGTATGTAAAATGGGAAATTACCTTGTTCTTTGTTTGCTGCCCACACCGAATGCCCCAGAAAGCAAAGGCCTGCACAAACTGTGCCCTGGCCTGTATCCCAAGGGCGTAGAGATCAGTTCCTGGCACTACTGAGCAAGGCCACACAATTCTTGTCAGATCTCTTCACGTCACAGTTAAAACTCTAAATAAGCACTAAAAAGGCAAAATATGAAGAAGATTCTGAAGCATCATACCTACCTCTGTTAATAAATCTTTTTGGATTCTGTCTCAGAGTCTAAGAACACCTATAAATAACCTACACTTAACCCCTATTCTTAAAATTATCACTCATCACTGTACTAGGTACAATTATTACACTGTAGTAATGATTTACAGAGAAAAATTAAACTATTTGCTTCATATTACTGAATCCTTATTTAAACCCTGTTTCCTACAATATTCATTCTATTCATTGTACTTCATATGGGACAAATCCCTAAGCCTCCATTTAATTACTATTCAAAAAAACCTAGGTATTTATGATGTGTGTATATGTAAAGGGGGAGACATCTGAATGTCTGCCATAGGAAGAGTGAAATTTATATATTTCTAAGACAGATGTGAACATAATGTACTAAACAACTTTTCAACAACTATAGCTGTCTAAAAATGGAATCAGTTGATTTGCAAAGTAGTAATACACTATAAAAATTTTACAAGTGAAGATATTTCATATATATTATCTGAATAATTCTATCTCATTTAATCTTTAAAACAATCCTGTTGGATAAGTATTAACATTCCCATTTTACTGATTAAAAAACTCAGGCTCTGAAACACTAAGTAACTTGCTCAATGACATCCTACAACTTTGTGGTAGGACAGAATGCCAACTCAGTACTGCCCCCCACCACTCCTGCGCTGCCCACTCCCACCTATGAGCAAAATCTCACTTAGCCTTCAGAAGTCAATTTTTCTGTGAAATCTTCCTATGAAGATACACCCAGATGTCCCTCCCTAAAGGAGTCATTTGACAGAATGCACTATGTTTTTTGGTAGGGCTTATTATGCTGTATTGATTGCAATTAGTCATTTATATGCTTACCTCCTACACAGTAAGCTACTTGCTGCCTAGAAAAATCCCTTCAATCCAAATGCCTTAGACTAAATGAACAAATAAAATTCAGTTTTTCTGACTCTAAGTCCAGGGCTCTAAGTCCAAAGAGCTTCCAGGTATTTCACAGATAACTTCCTCTCAAGAATCTATATTAACAAAAAAAGAGACACACAAATTGGATAAAAGATTTGACTACATAATTTAAAACCTGTCAGGGTCTATGACCAGGATGAAGACCTATCCTCATCTTAAACTAGAAATTTACTAGTAATAAACTAGTCTTAAGACATTTTACAATCACTAAAGTTCTTCATATGCATAGGAAAAATGCAAGGCTTATAGTCTAAGGCCATATGAGTTTAATATATACATAATGAGTGAAAAGTAAAGAAAGAAAAAAAATCAGCATTCTGTGAAGGGTCAGCAGCAATGATAGCAATATAGGAAGTAGGCCAGAGACCATAAGCCAGAAAAACAGAGAATAAAAACCAGTCTGATGATCCCCTGAGAAAGTGACCACCAACGTCCAGAAAGCAGATCCCCAAAAGTAAGCTATTCCCCACCAACGTGCATGAGGAATCTGTACTGACCCATGTGGTGGAAATATGAAGGAAAATAGTTCGAAGATAAGACAAAGTACAGAAAGGACCTCAGAATTAATAATGGTCAAAAGGTATGGATAAATCCAGAAAATAGGCCAGGGTGTCAAACGATTTGGCTCCAGTGATCTGGAAGTGGTGCTTTCCTAGGAGTGACTGACTGTTTCCATGGCTTTTCCAAAATAAAAGTCTCCTCCTTTTTTAGACCTGAGGTACACAGCATCTATTATTATTTTTTTGCTTTTTCAAGAAGGATGTTCAAGTGTCAAAAGTGTCAATGAAACCTCAATGAAAAACCAGAGAAACAGAAAAAAAAAATCCTTCTAGATTTAAACTTATGAATTTATTAGATAAAAAGTGCTCTAGCCCGAACCACCTAGCCAGAGCCATCTCAGAAGCCTAAATCTGGGAAGGCAGTTACGACAGCAGCAGCCAATGAGAGAGAAGTGGGTGGCTCCTGAAGCTGTTGCTTGAAAAGAAACTCCTGAGACAGTCTGGACATCCTTGCTAGATGCCATCGCCCCACAAGATCCTTGGCTACCATCAGCTTCATATTTTTTCCTTTAAAGGCAGTCTCGGGTTTTGTTTTGTTTTAATCTGATTTCATACGTGTAAAAATCTGGGAGTAGGAAGACAAACTTGAAACAGGGTTATCTATTCTGGCCTCCACCCCATCCCCCTAGCAGGCACCAAGTACCAAAACTCCCCAATTTCCTTTTAGAAGAACTTAAACCCACCATTTAAAGCTAAGCTCAGAAGAGAAGTAGAAAAACAATAATTCCTCAAATCAAGAGTCTCAGAGTCACAGGAGGTTGTGGCTAAAAAGGAAAGGGTCTAATCCAATAGTCTCATTTTATAATAAGTAAAGTGAGCCCCATAAAAAAAGTTTATCAGCTTGTCTAAAGAAAGAGAGTTAAATGGCCATAATCTTTTGTTTACTTCAAAAACTATAACTTTTAGTAGTGCATCTTAAAAACATATTCTTCTCCTATAGAAATGACTTTTAAGGACAAAAACAACAACATTCACTCAAAGTTTTCTGTAAAAATTCATCCTATAATGTAGGAATGGGCTAAATCAGCATAACTAAAGGTATGGTTGATAGAATCATAACTATTTTTAAGGTGATTCATATTCCAAACAAGCTTCAAAACAGCTGATCAAATGCACGAGACAGTTAGTTACTTTTACCTTATTTAATGTCTAACATTTATTGAGTGCTTACTAATCATCAGGTACTGTATGAAGTATTTCACATATATTATGTCATTTACAAGGTTTGACATGAAAGCTTAAAATCCATAGCTTAAATAATAATAGTTACATACTGTAAAAATTAGGGAAATTCTATTAAAACCATGATTCAGAAAACTTAAGACAAATAAAGTTCTATAAATACGACAGTAAAACAAAACCTCAACTCCTCCCCTCTAAACAACCAAGAGCTTTCTTTATTTCTATAGACAAGATCATCTTCACTATCTCCAGGTCATAAAGTCAGACATACAGTCTGGGCTTCAGGAAATCCAGACGGCATTTCTCTCCCACACCCACAACTTCTATAAATTCAAGAATAGGTAAGTAGAAATACTAGGAGAAAATTTACCAATAACAGAAAACATCTTGCCAAATACTTCAACACCTCAATTTTTTCACCTTCTAAGAATGTCATTATACAATACAAAATCAACAAAGTCCCTCTCCCCAATTTTTTTCATAGCTTTATGGATTATGGCATACTTGTAATTAAAATACACTTCTTGGTGAAGTAAAAATGTGAAGAGGAAAGGAAGGTCTCACAGTAGAAGTTAAGGGCACTAGCATTATCTTGTTGCTTGATGTTTATACAATTTTTTTAGAAGATAATAATTCTATGGCAGAACAACTTTCCTTACAGCCAGAGAAGCTGCCGTAAGCTAGTAAAACTATCCAACAATGGGCAGAGTTGTTCTTTCATACTATTTCATTCTATTCTATTCATAGTATTGGGAAATTTATATTACAAATCTAAATAGCCTTACATAGATAAGGCATATGCACAATATATTTTACAGACATTTAATTAACCTTTCCTGTCTCCTTTCAAGGCAAAAGAGAAACTTCAATTTGTTATTTCTTAAAATCAGAAGAGGCGAGTTTAACAGGTTCAATCATATACATTTTTGAGTTCTTTCTTTAGTATCTTATCAAAGGAGACTCTTAAATGTTTATTTTGGAAGCATGTTTACAACATTGGAAGTTTTATTAAGAATAGTTTGATGAAGTCAGCTCGAAAGCCTTTCTTTCCAAAGAAGTTATCTTTTATTGTCCAAAAATTAAGGAAAATCTAGTTATCATCAACTGTCCAAAAATTCCTTAAGTGGCTCCCTCTCCTGGAAAAGAAAAAGAAAAAGTGAGTTCCTCTTTAAGCTGTAAAACACACACTTGTACCCTTAAAAACATTTTTAAAAATACATGAACCAAAAAATACAGAGCCAAATGTGAGTGAGTTTTTCTACCATTATCATTTAATATCCCAACACAACCATAAACAGCTCCTAGAAACCAGTATAAATACTAAAATTGTATACATTTGTCTAGTCAACAAAAAGTAATGAACGTAATGATTTGACTTCGTATGTAACAATCTTTGCACTTGGTCACAGAATTTTGAGATTCCTTTCCTTTTAGTAGTTTTATACTATCATCAAACCTCAACTATATTGTTCATACTTCCTAACTCACTAGTTGTTACCAAAGGTTTTATGAAGAAAGTAGCAGCTGTAGGAAGATCTCTTATTTAAAAGAGAGTTTCTTTTTCTACTTGATTGTTCATCAGGTAAAAAAATAAACATACCAATATGATTGACTGGTATTAAGACTCCACATTTACATTTCACACAGCATGTGACTGACTATAGAACTAGGCTGCCTAAATTAAAATAGCAATTTACAAATGTCACAGTCAACAATGTTGAAACATGTATTTCCTCATACTGAAAGCAAAGTCTTGTCCTATAGCCCATCTATCTACCCACTCAAGAGCAAGTGAGTCACTAAGTTTAGATTACAAGAATATAACTGTAATTCTTTTAAAGCTGTTTATCACTAAAGAGTAAAACAGAGGAAGAAAGATTAAGTTTGAGGGAAGAGTTAATCAGAAAACAAGATACAAGCACCCTTGATTATCTCAACTTTATAAAGTAAACTGAAAAAGCCAAGACAACTTCAAACTTCAGAAAATATAAAAGCTTCCGAAAGAAAGCAGATTTACCTTAGTGCAAATCAAATGCCAAAGTTTCTCATATTAAAAAGCCATGACATATTTATAAATAACTGGATATAGTGTTCTTAAAATATTAGTTGTTTCTAATACATCAATACTCAGAATTACCTGATGAAAATCTCTCAATAGGCAGTCACTATTCTAAGTGCAAAAAATCTGTATTACTACTAAGGTAGCTCCTTACTCAATTCTTGGGTCCCAGAGAATTTGGCAAACTATCTACTCAGCAAACTACTGCTAAACCTTTCTCCAGGGACCAACTTTGCTAACAAACATCTACTCCTCAAAGATAAAAGACAGCTTAAATAGAAAAGACAAGTTTCAAATCAAATGTATGTATCATAAATATGGGCTTCAGCTTTAGAGGCTGACTAGTTTGGAAACTACCAAATAAAGTAATTTCTTTGAGGAAATTTAAAGCAGTCTTATATACCATTCAGTGTTAGAGAGAGCAGTAATTAACACACAATCTTAAATTTGACCCTTTGCATATATCCTATGACAGCTTAAAATTTACTAAGACCCACACTAAAGTCTTGGTTGAGGCAAAATATTTTGTGTTGAAAGTATTTGGCTGAACTAATCAAACAAAACAGGTTTCTCTTAGCTAAGCTGGGCAGCAGAGATCTTGGGAAAAGCAAGCAATACAAATGAACACTGCATACTCCTACTCATGCACTTTAGATTTTAAAACAACAACACAACCCTGTACAACGCCCCCGGCCATCAGTGACATTCGTAGCAGGGCAGAAAGGGCGTGAAGTATGGCAAAATTGCTTGTGATGGATTTTCAGTCACGCTTTACCCTTGCATTTGAAATATTGCAAAACTGGCATGGAAAAGTAGCAAGATAACTTCCCCTGCGCTCCCCGGGAGGGATCACAACCCCCGCGTCGTCGTACCCATCAGCCAAGGACGCGCGCTAAAGCCGGGTCAGAACGCGTGGAAACTCAGTAACTACTCCAAAGGTAAACACAGTTTTGGGGGCTTGTTTTCTTTTTTGCTGTCACCTGTAAAAAGATCGCAACCTACTCCCCTAAACGGCACATCTGTTTTCAAAATAAAGTCCCCAGAGAGCCACTAACTTAACCAGGCGAGAGGTGGGAATCTCTCCCCCGTTTCTCCCCCCGGCCCACACTTCGTCTCCCTCCTGCAGCCAAATGACCAGATGAACAGGGCAGGTCACAGGACCAGGATGCAAACGTCCGTCTTGGCCTTAAACCCTCCCAGCCCCAAGTCCAACGATGCCTTACTTTTTCCCCTTCCTAAACCCATGCAAAGCCCGGCTCGCGGATTTCCCCCACCCCTGATCACAGTCCCCATTCTCTCATCTTATCTTCCCCAGCTTGTCCCCAGACAGGCTGTCCCAACGATTTGCCAGGTCAAATAAGCTAAGGACTAAAACAAAGACAGACTTCGGGGCCGAAGTTAGGCCAGCCACGCGGGTACTAACGGGGCGGGCAAACGCGGTCCAGACACACTTGCAAAGAACCGAGGAAGGGCCGGGGGCTCGGGGGCCGCTGCGCCGGCGGCGACCCGCGGAGAGGCGGGGAGGGGGCCGGGGAAACGCTGCAGAGACATTTTGGGAGTAAGCACGCGCTCCCTCTGGCGTTGAAGGGCCCGTAGTCGAATCCCAGCTGCGCCCGCGTCTAGGGGACAAGAGCCCACTCGCCACCAGCCGGGTCGCCCCGCGCCCGCCCCGCCGGGTCCGCGCCTACCTGTAGCACGAGCGGCTCGGGGTTGAAGGCCAGGGTGAGCAGCAGCTGCATGCGCTCCGAGTCCTTGAGGTTGCGGAGCAGGAAGCTGCCCGAGTCCTTGGTCTCGGCGTAGCGGCGCACCAGGCGGTCGAGCAGGCGCTGCGAGGGGCAGTGCACCAGGTCGGACCAGCCCTCCACCGCCTCGGGCGTGAGCAGCCGCACGTCGCCGTTGAGGCGCGCGAACTCGGTGCGGGGCATGGCCTGGAGCAGGTCGCAGCGGGGCCGCCCGGTGGCCCGCTTGCAGATGCTCTGGTCGAGCTGCGCCAGCTCGCGCTGCGAGCCGAGGCGCTTGAGCACCACGCGGCGGCGGCCGCCCTCGCGGGGCTCGCCGTACTGCGCGAAGTAGACGTTCTTCACGTTGAGGAAGTCCAGCAGGCGCAGGCGGCCCCACGCCTCGAACGCCACCTGCCCGTTGAGGAAGCGGCGGCACCAGCTCGTGCCGAAGCACGCCGGGCACTTATTGAGCTGCAGGAAGCGCCGGTCGGCCAGCTCGTTGCGCTGCCAGGAGGCGAGCAGCGACGGCGAGTGCAGCACCATCAGCACCAACAGGCTGCCCAGCGCCGCCAGCTTCAGCGAGCGGGACAGGCGGCCCAGCTTCGGGGGCACCAGGCGCCACATCCCGCCCGCCCGCCGCCCGCGCGCCCCACGCCGAGGGCGAGGGCACCCCCGGGGCGCCCCCGCCGCGCCGAAAGCCGGAGAGCGACCGGCAGGGGCCCCCGGGCGAGAGAAGGGGCGAGGGCGCGGGCCGGGGCGGGAGGCGGAGGAGATGTGTGAGCGCGAGAAGGGGAACGGGCAGGAGCCGAGCGGAGCGGGCTGCGACTTCTCCCCGTCACTAGTCTCCACAACTCTCGAGCTCCCTCCTCCGAGCTCCCCGCCCTCCGACTCCGGCGGCGCCTCCGCCCCGCCAGCCAAGTTATAGCCGCTCGGGGCGGGGGGAGTGCGGGGGCCCGACGGCCGCGCGCCCGCGTACGCGCACGCGCACTGCTCGCTGGGGGCGCGCGAGCTGCAGCGGCGGCGGCGGCGGCGGCGGCGGCGGCGCGGGGCGAGTGGGGGACGTCTCTGAGGAGAGGGAAGGAGGGACTCACGGAAGGGGAAGAGAAGCTGCAATGTCTCACAGCGAAAAGTAGCAACAGTGTAGGAAGGTGGGAAGGACGAGGCGGCCCCGCGTCCCTGACGCCGCACGCCCCAGTTCGTGCGCGCCGGCTCTCCAGAGAGGGAGAGGGGCCGGGGGCGGGGCCGGCGGGCGGGGCGAGCGCGTCGCACCGCCCGGAAAGCGTAAGCGCGGGCTCGCGGGGGCGGCTTGGGGGCGGGCTCCGTGGGGGCGGAGCTCGAGCCTTGGAGGAGGGATGAGCTCTCGAGCTCTGGAGGCGAAGCGACTTTCAGGACTAGTTAATCTGTGATCGTGGAGTTTTACTGGGGCCTGTCTCTTGCTGTTGTGGCGACGCTCCCCAAAGTGGGGGAAAAAGCAAGAAAAGAATTGCGGAAGCCTCGTGCCGTCCCCTCCCTCCGGGCGGCGCGCGGGCCGGGGCGGGGCGGGGCGGGGCGGGGGCTGGGCGGTGTGGCCCGCGCCTCAAGCGGGGGCGCGCGCGGGGGCTGGGCGAGGCCGAGGGAGGCGGTGGGAGCCCGTGCGGCTTGGCCGGGGGAGGGCCTGCGGAGGGGACGTGGGACGGGCGTGAGAGGTGGCGGAGCGGCTGGGGCTCCGTCTTTAGCGGGTCTGTGGAGGCGTCTTAATCTTCCTGAGTGGGCGCGGGGAAGGCGCAGCCCACCAGACGCCGTGTTAAAGGGAAAGTCGGTTGACGAGGGAAGCGACGCGGCCCGGGGCCGCCCGGAGTCCCGCCCCAGCGCTGCGAAGGATCGGGGCAGAGCGGTGGGCAGGTCGGCCTGGCTCCCCGCCTGCTTCCCAGCCGGGCCTGGCGCCGCTTCCCCGCCTCGGCCGAGGGGCTGTCCCGGCGCCGCCCCGAGGGCTCCTCCCTGCGCCGGGGCCCCGGCCGCCGTGCCGCGCGCGGGCCCGGTGGCTCACATCAGCCGCGGCGCCTTGTCTCGGGCTGAGTTTTAGGGACCTGGACTCTTGAGCTGAGCTGCGAACGCATCGTGATAATGCTCTTTCGTTTAAGCGCTGGGACAGTTACAGTGAGGAGTAGTTGTTAGTCCGGGGGACAGGTGGTTCCTGACACGGTGGTAAATGTCTGCGTCTTAACTGAGTTCATTTTAGGATCCAACCGTGAGTTTTAGAAGCCCTGGTACTGGCGTGTGTGGTCAGCTCTAGGGGGGCTTCATGAGAAACATCCAAGCTGGATTATCAAATTCGCTTTTCCGTGTTCTCAGTAGCCATTCGATTGTAAAAGGCAGAGCCGTCCTCTTGACAAGTACTGTTGAGGTTACTGTTTTGTCTTGCATGACGTAAGAATTCAAACTCCGAAAAAAGCTTCTGGACAATTTAATAAAGTTATTCAACATATAAGTGATTTTTGAATGATGTTCCATTGAATACAGGCACATTGGAAGATTGGGTCTTCAAAGTGTTGTACAAAATGACTACTTGAGAAATTTGGCTGCTACAGCTAGGGACCTTCTGCCACCTTTGGCAATAATTTATTTCCCTTGCCTTCAAGCATCCCCAGACTCCATACTGTGTAAAGTATGCGCAGAAGCTCCAGGGAGGATTTTCTTAGTCTGGAGAGGTCAGCTCTGCTGCTGCTGAATTGTAACTAGGCAAGTTATTACTGAACTGCAAGTTTCTTGTCTCTGACATCTTTTCTACCTGTCCTGTTATGTTTTGTTAGTACTAGATAATTTCTGTGGAATTGCTTTAAAACAATGAAAGCACTTCATATCTTTTTCTATTTATAGTGAGAATGAATGATTCCATTCACATTCTTGCCAGTAAACTGATTAAGCTGAGAGGATTGGGCCATAGGGAGAGACTAGTTACAGGATTAAGGAGGTACTGTTTCTATGTGTGGAAAAGGTCTTTGGAGTTCTTAAACTATTTTCAGCCTCCAAATCCTTGGAATTGTATGGGCATCATTTAAAGAGTGGAACTAAAAAAAATTACTAGTCTATAGTTGAATTTTAAAAAATGCTTCTTGTGTATCTAAGTATTTTACATTTGTTTAATAGCTCTGGTATTCTTTTCAGTTAAGTTTTCTAGACTTTTATAAAGAAAGATAGTCTTCAAGAACTTAATACATTCCTCAAGGGGAAACAAAGGCTTAGAGCCATGTGCGAGAAACTGAGTGTTCTGAAGTACCAGGTTAGGATTTGACAAAAGATCAGTAAGTGGATGTTAATGTACGTTACCCACCTGTCCTCTAAACTACAGAATGCTTTTGACTAGAATGGCTTATAAGCAGACACCCAAAGTTCTTCCCCATAAGGTTAAATAATGACAAATAATGTAATTTCCAGTGTTTTGTAAAGTGTCATTTTACGATAACTGTCACTCTTTTAACTGTATGGAATGGAATTAAGTGGCATAGTGTTTTGATGCCCATCATCTATTTAAAAAAAGTGAACTAGCTCTCTCATAGTCAAAGTTTTAGAGCGTATTGCTATTCTATCCCCTACAGCAGTGGTTCTCAGTTAGGGACTGTTGCCTCCTAGGAACAGTGGGCACTATCCGGAGATGTTTTTGGTACATAACTAGGGAGTAGGGGTTACTGGCATCTAGTGGGAAGAGGCCAGATATTGCAAAACATCTTGCATTGCTCAAAGCAACCCCAACAACAAAGAATTAACCAGCCCAAAATGTCAGTAGTGCTATGCTATTGAGAACCTTGACCTACAGAATTCTACTCTTACGTAGTATGGTTTTAGGTGAAAGTTTTATTGGTTATCATTCTTTCCTGCAGCAAAAAAAAGTGCATATTTAAATTTATTGCATATCTTGTGATCAAAATGTTCTAAATGTCAATTCTGAAAAGATCTTTTGTGTCATTACAACTATTACTAGTATATAGCTCATCAAAATATAAATATTACAATTGTGAATAATTATAAAAATTAATATTTGATTGAAATGTATTTCTTAATGAGATTGGGCTCTTTGTCGTTTAGCTTAAGTTTCCATGGATGATTATTATTTATTGCTAGAATCTGACAGAGTTCAACATCAATTCTTTTTCTCTTTTTCATTTTTAGAGACATAAAGACCAAAAACATCTTGTTAATTTAAGATGAGAGGAATAAGAATATTAATATAGCAATTTCACTCTTTTTATTCCTTCTGAGTTATATGCCAAAAGTTATTTACTGACACTGATGTATCAGAATATTCTTAATGACATATCAACTAGGTTTTCTGGTTTAGTTTGGTGTAGAAGCAAATCCTTGGAATCCCAATTTGGAAAATGGTTCCTTACCTGGTCATTACTTTTCTCGATATTGACTGTTTAGTGCCCTGGCAGTTATGTCCTAGAACAACGCACGGTACTAAGATTCAGGAGGGGTAAGCGGTATTGCTTTTGTAAGGGCCAAAAAGGCAATTCTCTGTGTATGCAGGTACTCAAAACAGTGTCTGATTTAAGTGGTGGTTTATTGATCATTGCTGGATGGGTGAATGGATGAACAACTGAAGGAATGAGTACTTTAGGATTAAATATTATCATAATAATCCAAACTAGAAACATGGCTGATAGCAGGGAAGCTGGTGAGAACAGGTATATTCTGGATGCATTCTGAAGGCAAACCTAACAGAGCTTACTCCAGCTTTGGATGTGAGGGAAAGGGGAGCATCAGCTATCACTGCATGGTTTTTGTCTGAAACTGCTGGAAGAGTTAACATTTACCGAGGAGGGGGGACTGAGAGGAAGAGGATGAGGAGGATACAATTCCCCCTGTCCGTTTTCTTCAGTGCCACATTTGTGTTTCTAAGCTTAATTTAGCTGTTGAAATCTGTAGTTATCTATAGAAATAGAAATCATATTGTATATGACATTCAGTCTAATTAAAAAACCTACGCAGTCGTTTTTCCACAAAATGATATTATTCCCACCTTGTGTCTAACTTCAGTGCCTAAAATTCAAGCACTTGACAATGTTAATTGTAGCTTTTCTAAGTAATGTTAGTTATCTGATTTATGTATATGAGATGTACCTTAAGGACAGGTTTTATAGGTAAAAACTGTTCCATGTTTTAGTAGAATTCTCAACACATTTTATTGTATTTTAAATCAATAACTCTACACATAGGTATTTTTAGGACAGATGTCATATCAAATTATTGGCTCCGTTGGATGTAAAAATAAACTTCTCAAACTTATAAACACAAAAATCATAATTTTGCTTGAGATAATTGAATTATATAGTTTTCTGACTTGATCAGAATAATGCAAATTAGCTCAAATGCAATGGTAACATTATAATTCATGATTATTAATTCAGATTAACATGCAGTGTTACATAAAGTATTCCACCTTGACTAGGCTAATCCAGAGAGGCATATTTTTCTCTTAGTAAATTTTTAAAACTTCTGGTTTTTTTCTAGTTCACTTCAGCAGAGAAAATATTGTATGCAAAGACAAAAAAATTAACACCATTTCAATGAGAGGTCACTTACATATTCCATTGTGAAGACGTTTTCAAAAGTTAATACAAAACATGTACACCTGTGTAAGTTAACCTTATTATTAGCTATTTTATGGCTTGGTATACATATTGAAAGTGCCCCTTATTCAGTTGGGCCCAAGTACCAGATTCTGAGGATGTAGGTTCTGATAGTCCAGTGGAGGAGACAGGTACATACGTACCAACTTTATTACGTGCTTGTGATAAATATTGAGATATATGCAAATATTAAAGGAGCATAAATAGGGAAGAAATTCCTGTAGCTACAGCCATTATCTTTGCATGGATAGCACCTCTCTTAGGAGAGTAGGTTTTGTGCACCAGGATAATTTTGCTTCTTTCTCCTTTGACAGCCTGTTTTCCTCCTAAGCCTCACATTGCTATGTCTCCTACCTCTCCGCATCTGCTGGCTTGTACACATGGTGTTCCTGTCTCCTCTGCTGGATGATGGCAGCTGCAGCCCACTGCTCTTCTCTCTAAGCAAGCATGCCAGAAAGCTTGGAGAACCGCAGCTGCCCTTTTCAGAGCAAAAGGGCAGCTAAAGCTGGATAGCTAAAGCTGGGACTTCTTACTAAGTAAGGTATCTTTACCAGGATTCCTTCATGGCAACCACATGTATAGGTAAAAGACCTGCCATAATCTTCAGCCTAAGTGCTGTGCCAATTATAAAGATCAGCTACAGATGAGGAATGCATTTATGTTTTGTACTTGGGTATCATAATGTGTATTTAGTGTTCAAAATTATATGGTTGAGATATGTTGCTGTTTTTTTTTGCCTTACAAAAGGGCTTATAAACCCTGTAGGTAAGTAATTAAGAGTTCCCATTTTAGGGAACTAAAGATTCTGGTCGGGGCTGGCCCCGTGGCCCAGCGGTTAAGTTCGCGCGCTCTGCTGCAGGCGGCCCAGTGTTTCGTTGGTTCGAATCCTGGGCGCGGACATGGCACTGCTCATCAAACCATGCTGAGGCGGCATCCCACATGCCACAACTAGAAGGACCCACAACGAAGAATATACAACTATGTACCAGGGGGCTTTGGGGAGAAAAAGGAAAAAATTAAATCTTTTAAAAAAAAAAAAAAGATTCTGGTCACCAATTCCAATGTGTAGGGTGGGTGTGTGGAAGGGGGTTCCCTACACCAACAAGCAATTCTCTGACACCAGCTGGGTGTCCTTCAATTTAACTCAGTTCTGACACTCGCTACCCAGAAAGCCTCAGATTCCATGAGTTAAGGACTCAGTCCCATAAGACTGCCCTCCACTTCCGATACCAATTGCAAGCCCTGATTGTTACCTGTGCTTCTGACTGACCAGCTACAAATCAGAGGTTCCCATGACCACCTCCTTGGGTTACAGGTTAAGGGGTCAGTCCTGCAAGACTGTCCTCTCCCACCCCCAATTCAGAAGTCAGTTGCAAGCCCAAGTTATCACCTATGCTTCTCACTGACCCCCTCCTCATGTTCAATTAATTTGCTAGAGTGGCTCACAGAACTCAGAGAAACAATTTACTCAATAGATTACTGGTTTATCATAAAAGGATATAATTGAGGAACAGCCAGATAGAAGAGATGCATAGGGAAAGGTATGGGAAAAGGGCTCGGAGCTTCCGTGCCTTCTCCAAGAATACTGCTCTCCCAGTTCTCCACATGTTTACCAACTGGAAGCTCTCTGAGCCCTGTCCTTTTGGGTTTTTATCAAGCCTCATTACATAGGCATGATTGATTAAATCATTGACCATTGGTGATTGATTCAATCTCCAGCCCCTCCATCTCCCCTCATCAAGGGGTGGGACTGAAAGTTCCAACCCTCTATTCTTTGTTGGGTCCCCTAGTGACTAACTCCCTTCCTTAGGGGCTTTCCAAAAGTCACCTCATTTGCATTAACCTAGTTGTGGGCTTCTTCCATAAGGATTACATAAACCCACAAAGGGGCTTGTTACGAATAACAAGGCACCCTTTTACCTTTATTGCTCTGAAATCATTTCAGGAACTGAGGACAAGAGACCAAATATTATAACAAAAGATGCTCCCATTGCTCCTATCACTCAGGAAATTCCAAGTGTTTTGAGAGCTGTGAGCCAGGAACTGTGGATGAAGACCAAATATATATTTATTATCATAAATCACAATTTCACAAGAACTAACTATGGAGATGTTTTATCATCCAGTGTAATCTGATTAGAGAGTGTGGCCAGTGGAATTATGGGTTCACAATAGAGATTCCGCATCTTGGAGATATAATTGATTTACTGGTCTATCTGATTTGACAGATCGTTTACTACTTTTCTGCTCTTGTGCTGTCCTATACTTTCTGTAGAAAATAGATTGATATACAGGACTTTCTCTGTTTTTTTCCAGTAAATAATAAAGCTCTGGTTATTTTTTGAAAAGTCAGGAATTAAACATTTAAATCACATCAAATGGAATAGAAAGATTACCTATTCCTTTATTATAATTAAGCTTCCTTCAAGATTTACCTGCTACTTAGAAAATAGAACTTGATTATAGATAAGTAAAATATATATTGGGTGCTAATATAATCACAAGATAACAAGACCATTAGGATTTGTTGGCAAACTAAAAATAGCACTTAGTGAATTAAACTAGACTATCGTAATAATTTTATTTTTATAAATGTATCATTCTAAGAAAAGCCAGCACATAATTGCAGTGTTCAGTTTACAGACTTAGTAAATACAGTAGTTGAAGTTCTAGAATTTGTTTAAAAAGATTCTTTAGGGCCGGCCTCGCGGCTGAGTCGTTAAGTTTTCGTGATCCGCTCTAGCAGCCCAGGGTTTTGCTAGTTTGGATCCTGGGCATGGACATGGCACCGCTCATCAGGCCACTCTGAGGAGCCATCCCACATGCCGCAACTAGAAGGACCCACAACTAAAATATACAACTACGTACTGGGGGGATTTGGGGAGAAAAAGCAGAAAAGAAAAAAAAGCTTTAAATTTTGTATAAGGGCAGATTTAAATTTTTTTGGATTAGGTTTTGGTTGTCAGGTTTTTAAGATACTAGTACTTAATATTGAACTGTAAATAATGAAAGAAAATTAAAAGAACAGTTATGTAATCTCCAATATCAAGAGAAAAAAAGAAAGTCAAGTGTTAAGGTCTCAAATACCAAAGAGATGAGCAATGGTAAATAATGAAAACTTTCCTACAAAAACCATTAAATCATAACATGTATGTTTATTCATTTTTGGGCTGTATGTTTCTACCAAAACGACTACCAATGAATTACATTTTTTGCATTGTTTTCTCTCTTAAAATTGGAAATAATTGCAAAAGAAATTTTGGGGAAAATAGTAAAAAGAAATTTATTTTAAAAATTATTTTTATATTCTACAGATCTTTTAAAAAGTCATATTTAAAGAGAGATTGTTCTAATAAAACATTAGCCTATCTTTTTTTATATTTTCTTAACTATTTGTTGCTGGTGTATAGAAATAAAGTCGTTTTTGTATATTGTCTTCACATCAACAATGCTATATTTCTTATTAATTCTAATAGTTTGTAGATTCTTTTGGGTTTTCTACAGACTCAAATTATATAAATTATACTAGCATCACTTTTAAAAAACTTAACTATGTAGGAATAAATATAAAGAAAGAAAGATAACACCTCTATACTGAAAACTACAAATCATTATTGAGAGAAATGAAAGAAAATCTAAATAAATGCAGAGAGGGATATACCATGTTCATGGATTAATAGATTTAATGTTGTAAAGATGTCAGATGTGAAGATGTTAATTTGTAATTCAACAAAACCCCCAGTAAATCCTGACAGGTTTTTAAATTAAATTGACAAGCTGAAAATTCATACAGATATACAAAGAGCCAGAAATAACAGTCAGTCTTGAAGAACAACAAAGCCAGAGGACTTAAACTAATAGTGAAAACATATACACAGGTGATCAGCTGATTTATGACGAAAGTGATTAAGCAGTGCTGTTTCCAAGGTGATGTTTTCAATAAATGGTACAAGGTCAAGTGAATATCATATGGAAAAATACATATATCTTGACCTGTACTTCACACACCATGCACCAAAATCGATTCTAAAGAGATTACAAATCTAAATGTGAATGATAAAATAAAGCTTGTAAAGGGAAGCATAGGAGAGCGTCTGCATGACCTTTGGTAGGCTGTGATTTGGGAAATCCTCAAGACTACCGTCGCGTTCCATAGTTGCTCGAAGCACAGAACTCCGCAAAGCTTTATGCTCATGATTACAGTTTACTAGAGTGAAAGAATACAGATTAAAATCAGCAACAGGAAAAGATACATAGGGCAGGGTGCAGGAGGAACCAGGTGCAGAGAGCTTCCACTTGTCCTCTCCCACTGAAGTGGTGTGAACGGTGCTTGCTTCTCCCAGGAACGGTGTTGCAACACACACAGTATTGTCAACTAGGGGTGTGCAACCAAGCCTTGGTGTCCAGGGTTTTTATTGGGGGTTCAATCACATAGCCATGGCTCTCTTCCCACATTGTTGACCGTAGTCTCCAGCTCCTCCAGAGGTCAGTGTGATACCAAGTGGCCCAAGGTCCCCACCATAAATCGCATTGTTAGCAAAGACTATTTGGAATGGTTTAAACGCCCCCGGGTAAACAAAGATACTCTTATGAGGCAGGACATTCCAAGAGTTTACAGGTTACCTGCCAGCAGCCAGGAACAAGGGCCATACCTTTCTTTGGACAAGGTTAATCTTTTGCTACACATAGGTAAAGATGTCTTAAACAGGAAATGCCAAAAGCTCTAGCCGTAAAGATAAAAAATGATAAATAGGTCTGTTTTAAGAACTTTTATTCATTGAGAGAATGATTAAGTAACTCACAGAGTATGAGAAAGTATCTTCCGTATCTATGTTTGACAAAGGCTGGTATCCAGGTTATGTAAAGAACTCATACAAATTGATAAACAAACCCAATTGGGGAGGGGTTTGGGGGACAACAAGCAAAAGACTTAAAAAAAGGCACTTCAAAAAAGAAGATATACAAACTTCAAATTCATTAGTTATCAGCCTAATGTAAATTAAAGGCGTAATATGATACCACTATGTACTTAGCCAAAATAGCTAAAATGAAAAAGGTGGACAGTACTCGAGCTGGTAAAGATGTAGAATAATCAGATTTCTTATACACTGCTAGTGAGAGTGTCAGTTGGCACAACCACTTTGGAAGACTATTTGGCAGTATCTACTAAGGGTGAACGTATGTACACCCTATGCCCCAGAAATTCCGTTTCTCGGTGTATAGCCAAGACAAATGCATGCATGCATTCACCGGCACATGTATACTAGAAGATTCATTGCAACACTATTCGTAATAGCAAAAAACTGAAGAAAACTCAGATGTCCATTAACAAAGAGTAGATAAAGTGTGATATATTCACACAGTAGAATATGATACAGAAATGAGAATTAGTGATCTACAACTGTGCAAAATATGGTTGAATTTCACAGACAAAATGTTGAGGAAAAGCCAGACACAAAAGGATATGTTCTGTATGATTCCATTTATATAAAGTACAAAATCAGGAATTAGAGATCAGGACAGCAATTATCCTTAGGCAGTACAAAAGGATTTGGTGACTGGAAGGTGCACAAGAAGGGTTTCTGGGGTGCTGATAAGGTTCTGCTTGATCTACACACTAGTTATGTAGGTATTTTCAGTTTGTAAAAATTAAGTTGTATACAAGTTTTTTCTTTCATTAGTTAAAATTGCATCTATCAGATAATACGAGTAGCATCATGCTTTAATAGAAACAGAGTAGAAGGGATTACTGTGCAGCTAATGTGGCTTAAGCTTCAGGTCCTCTCACTTTCATGGGACCCTCTTAAGTGTTAGGAGTTTCTAAGAGTAGTAGTGGGTTCTAGGTGCAGCAAGGAAGCCAGGTTGCAGACAGAAGCATTTCCATATAAACATTTCTGGTTAAATTGCCTAAACAAAACTCAGAAAAAAGGGACCTGAAGTGCCAATCTTCCAGTAATTTGTTATATTCTGATTCTAAGTAAATATTCATTTTGTGACTAATTTCATATTTATTTTGTATTCTTTTTCTTAGATATGAACAACTCCTGCCCACCACTGCAATTCCCCAGTGTATAAACATCAGCTTCCACAAACTTAAGATATGCCTCCGAGGAGTCAGAGGAGCTTGTTCCAACCCTTGCTATGGTTTGGTTTTTATCACTGGCATCAAATCGTTCAGTTATTTTCCTTGCATTAATAGGCTTCATTTCTGTACAAGAAAATGTCTTAAATGATCATAGTTTGTCTGTCATCGTTTCAAGTAAAAATGGTTTGCCATGACAAAAGCAGCTATTTGAGCTTGCAACTCAAAAGACTTACATGTGCTTTTTCTGAAGACACTGTATTTTAGTATGCAGAAGAATTAATTTACGTGTATTTCCCATTTGTCACACAAAATGTTAAAAGGACATGTACTCCATAAAATTAATGGTTTTTACTAAGTTTTTTTAAGGACATTCTTAAACTTTTTTTTTTCATAACGTGTGGCAGGAAGAATACATTGACTTAATTCATGCTAGCAGTTTTACTCACCATTGCTTTTGCACCATCAATGCAAATGCTAATGCAGGTGTTCCAAGATAAACTATGAAATTCAAAAAGTTCATTTACCACTTTGATATTTCAGCACAAGTTGTATTTAATGCCTGTCATTCAAATAAAAGATCTTCTCTGATGATTAGTTGGTGCTGATACCAGATAGATGTAGGCAAAACAGCTAGTCCAGCAAAATCTGTAGGCCTGCCCATTTTTTAAGGTAAAATTACAATTCTGCAGACGAGATATCAACCCAATCTTCATGATTTCAGTTAAATCTTTAAAAAGTTACTGTATATGTGGAAAATTGAACTTACGTAATTTATTTTACTGACTTTTCATCCAGCAGGTATTGCGATGTCATCTGTATACAGCTTCATTCGTATTTTGTATGCTCCAGCCAATGCAATACAATAATTCAGTCTGTAAAGTGTTTCCGTGGCTTTTTCACTTCTGATTTCAAAAGCTAGAATAATGTTTGGCTTTAAAGAGCTTTTCACATCTATTTTTTAATATATTCAGTTCCTTTTTCTTTAAACTCTCATCTCAAAATGAAACTACAACTTATCTGAAAGTCTTTTGTTACATAAGACACAATAAGGTAAATTGTTAACATCTATAAGGCCAAGGAAAAGATACTTTTCCTTATATTTTTATTTTTTATTTATATTATATCCAGTTTCTTTAAATAGATTACTTCCTTCCATGAATCAGAGGACTCTGATATCTCAGTTTCATCTTTTTTGGCATTTTTTGACGTAGTCCATCGTTGGGGTGAGAAAGCAATTCTTCTAATCTCCCATTTAAAGCCAATGATCCATCCATTTCCCATGTTGTTTCTTCCTTTGCATAAATTCAGATTTCTATCTGGTTTCATTTCTCTCCTGCATTTCCTTCTTTAACATTTCTTTTTCTTTTTTTCTTTTTTTTTTTTTTTTGAGGAAGATTAGCCCTGAGCTAACTACTGCCAGTCCTCCTCTTTTTGCTGAGGAAGACTGGTCCTGAATTAACATCCGTGCCCATCTTCCTCTACTTTATATGTGGGGCACCTGCCACAGCATGGCTTGTTGAGAGGTGCCATGTCCACACTCGGGATCTGAACCAGCGAGCCCTGGGCCTCCGAGAAGCAGAACGTTCGAACTTAACCGCTGTGCCACCGGGCCAGCCCCTCTTTAACATTTCTTGTAGTGCAGTTTTCTAGTGATGAAATTTCTCAAGTTTTTAGTTTGAAAAAGTCTTTTTCATCTCAATTTTTGAAATATTTTCTCTAGATATAGAATTCTAGGTTGACTTTTTTCAGAAAAAGATTTTGCTCCATTGTTTTCTGCCTTGTATACTGAGAAGTGTGCTATCATGCATAACTTTGTTTTTCTGTATGTAATGTGCCTTCTATGGTTGCTTGTAAGATTTTTTTCTTTACTAGGGGTTTTCAGCAGTATGATTTTTGTGTGTTTTGTATGGTTTTCTTCATGTTTCTTCTACTTGGGAGGCATTGAGCTTCTTGGATATGTAGGTTTATACTTTCTATCAAATTTGGAAATTTTCACCCACAATTTCTTCAAATATTTTTCTCCCCTTCTTTTTTCTGTGACTCCAATTATGTGTATACTAGACTTTTTGATATTTTCCCACAGGTCATTGACACTCGTTGATTTTTTTCAGTCTCATTTCTCTGTTTCATTTTGAATAGTTTCTATCACTATATCTTCAAATTCACTAGTCTTTTCTTCTGCAGTGTCTAATGTGCTGTTAATCCCATCCAGTACATTTTTCATTTCAGATAACGTGTTTTTCAACTCTACAAATTCTTTGTGGTTCTTTGAAGAATCTTCCATCATGTTCCTATTTTACTCTACTTGTTGATCATACAGAATGTATTTATAGTAACTTTTAATGTCCTAATATAACCAGTGGCATTTTTGTGTCTATTTCAATAATTTTATTTTTTTAATTTAGATTATGGGTCATATTTTCCTGCCTCTTTGTCTGACTGCTAAGTTTTACTGGATGACAGGCACTGTGAATTTTGTTGATAGATGCTGGATTTTAGTGTGTTCATTTAAATATTGTTGGGGTTTGTTCTGGGATGCAGTTAAATTGAAATTAGTTTGATACTCTTGAGGTTTATTTTAAACTTTGTAGGGTAGGTCCAGAGCAGCCTATAGTTAGGAGCTTGTTTGGCTCCACTATTAAGGTAATACCTTTCTGAGAACTCTGCGCCATGCCCAGTGTATTGAATGCCCCATGTGTTAGTCTTTCCACAAACTATTCCCAGAGTGAGAGAGTTAAAGATTGTTCTGCCTCCTCCTTTTTAGTTGTTCTTTCTCTGGTTTCTGGTAGTTTCTTCTCACATATGTGCAGATCAGTCCTCAGCAAAAGACTCCAGATCAAGCTTCTGCAGATCTTTGCAGTACTCTCTATATTTGACTGCCTCCTCAATGTTATTATATCTTTAAATTCTAGAAAATTGGCCTCCCCAGACACCAAACTCTGTTTCCTCAATTTAGTGTGATTCCTGACTTCTGTTTGGGTACCCTTCCATAAGTTACAGCCTCGAAACTCCAGAAACAAGCTTGACAAAATAGGACTTACCTTCCTTATTTCCTTATTTATAGGGTCACTGATCACTGTCCTGTGCTGACTGTCCTCCAGTGTCTGAAAACCATTGTTTTATATATTTCATCCAGTTTTCTGTTTGTTATGATGGAAGGATAAATCTGGTTCCTCTTACTCCATCATGGCTGGAAACTAAACTTCATAGTGTTTAAATTTTTTTTTTTTGATGTTGCATTCCTTGAGAAGACATACACTTCCCAGTTTTACCACTAAAGTACTCACTGCTAAATATTGTCTTAGAATGAACAGTTTCACACACATTTATGTCACTTACTTGATCCCTAAGATGGCTGGGTTTGCAACTGATTTGTATTGTTACATTTCCAGTCTGCTTTCTCTTCTTAAGAGTTTTTTTTCCTTACAACACCAGAGTTCCAACAAAAACTGTGCAAAGAGAAAGGACAATAATAATATACGTGGCAATCGAAATCCAAAGAGAGAATAAGACACTTTTCCTGAGGAAGAAAAAAAATATCTGTGGAAACTTGATACTAAGATAACATTTAACTTACAAACTCTTAGCTTCTCTAAGATATTTACATTCAAGATACTTCAAGTTTTCCCAGGAACAACAGGTAGAGATTTGATTTACATTTGCTTTACAGGCCCATTTTTGTGGCTTTCTTAAAACAAAAAGACAATCTGCTTTAAATGTAAATTTAACCTCTTAAAAGGCAGATATATTTACAGCTTTTAAATGGCATTTCTCCTAGTCTGTATTCATCAAGGGTTCAAAAGCATCTTACGGTCCAGTGTGTCACCTTTTTGCACAAATGTGGTATAACAGAAAAAAGTTTGGTCTTTGTCTCTGGTTCCTGCCACAAAGCTCCTAAAGCCTTTGGAATTTCCTTAGTGATTGGGCAGCCCCCTAGATAGCTTCGGAATGGGGGCTGGTCACCAGTAAGGCCAATGCCTGATTACAAGCTTGGAACTTTCACTCCCCTCAACAACCTCCAGGAAGAGGAGAGTGGCTGGAGATTGAGTTAATCACCAACGACCAATAATTTAATCAATCATGTCTATGTAATGAAATCATCATGAAAACTCCTAACTGATGGAGTTTGGAGAGCTTCCCAGTTAGTGAACTCATTGAGGTGCTGGGAAAGTAATGCACCCAGAGAGGGCATGGAAGCTCCACACCACAGCGCCACCCTATACCTTGCCCTGTGCATCTCTTCCATTTGGTTGGTCCTGAGTTAAATATTTTATAATAAATCAGTAATCATAAGTAAAGCACTGTCCTGAGTTCTTTGAGTTGTTCCAGTGAGTTATCAAACCTAGGGAGAGGGTCAGGGGAGCCTCTGAATATTTAGTCTGCTGAGCAGAAATATAGGTAGGCTTGGCACCCCATCTGTCACCAGCATCTCAAGTAAGAGCAGTCTTGTGGGACCAAGTCCTTAAAATTGTGGAGCCTGACGCTAACTTCAGGAGTTGGTTTCAGAATTGAATTGAATCGTTGGACACCTAGTTGGTATGAGAGTTGTTGATGTGAATAAAAAACTCAACAAATATCTGTTTTTACGATGGTGGTAGTTATGGGCTGAATTGGTCCCCCCCCCCCCCATTCATATGTTGAAATCCTAACCCCTGGTACTTCAAAATGTAACTGTATTTGGAAATAAGGTCTTCAAAGAGATGATTAAGTTAAATGAGACCCTTTATATGGGTCCTAATCTAATCTGACTGGTGTCCTTATTAGAAGAGGAAATTTGGACAACTAAACAGATACCAAGGGTGTGCACACACACATAAAAGGCCATGTGAAGAGGCAGCAAGAGTGCAGCCATCTTCAAGCCAAGGAGAGAGGCTTCAAAGGAAATCAGTACTGCTGGGACCTTGACAGAACAGAAATTTCTGTTGTTTAAGCCACCCAGTCAGTGTTATTTTGTTAGGGCGGCCCTAGGAAACTAACACAACAATTTATTACTCCCTCTTCATTTCCGCTGACTTTATATGCTTATTTCAGGCCTGAGTCTTTAGCCTGGAAATTTTAGGATTGCAGTAACTAGTATCCCTGTCTAGTATCCCTGTCCCAACCCAAGGATTTGAATCATGGTTTTCAAACTTAAAAACTCGACACATAAATCACACATCAGAATTAATAGCATGAAAGATCAAGTAGAGGAAAACTTCAAAGCACAGAACAAAAAATACAGGTGAAAATATGAAGAAAAGATCAGAGAACTGAAGAACACATACAGAAGACCCAACAGTGAGTAACAGGAGTTCCAAAAGGAGGAAGTATAAAAGACAGAGTAGCATCAATAATTAAACGTTTCACAGAAAAAGAAATTTCCTAAACTGGAGAAAGACATTTATCTGTAGAACAAAAGAGCTCACTCAGGCAGGATTGAGGTAGAAAAACGCTGTTGTGGAAAATAAGACCACAGACTCAAAACTTAAACTAAGACTTTGTTATTTACCAAAAATGACATTGCAGAAAAGGAAGAAGGGGGTTCCCACGAGCTGTAGCAGAGCAAGTATAACCAGCTTTTTAATCAAAATTATCATGGTTTGCTTTTACATAGTAATACAATCAAAACCCAGTCCCAGGAATTGCATCACAGCCACGCACCACTTAAAGACACTCTAGTCAGCGACAGACTGCTTCTGAGATGGTGGTCCCGCAAAATGAGTGCCACACAGCCGAGGGATGTAGCGGACTCTATCACCAGTCTGTGCAAGTACACTCTATGATGTTCCCACACAGGAAAACTGCCTAGATACATTTCTCAAAATGTATCCCCATTGTTAAGTGATGCATGACTATATAGTCAACAGGAAAGAAAGGACCTCGGTGACGGTTAACGAGAAAGGAAATATCAGCACTTACAAATTAGCAAACAAAATGGATACCTGAAAGACTTGCTGATATCATATAATTAGAAGGGGTCATAGAATCTATTCATTAATATCTTAAGGACCAATCATTTTGTTGAGATTTCGACTTTCTCCACGTACTGACTTTTAATACTATCTTGTTGTGAACATATTAGAAATAATCTTTAAATATCTGAGTTCCAAAGATAAAGAAAAAATGTCTAAGTAACTTTGATAGACAAAGAATAATCATGAAGGAAAAAGAATCAGACCATAACAGCCTTTTCACTTACAATATTAGAAATTAGAAGAAAATTTAGCATCGTTTATATTGAGAAAAAGAACCATGATCCAATAACTCTAATACAACTAAGATATCATTTGATTGTCAATTTCAAAGAAAATTGTTTGGAAATATGTGAAGACTGATAGACTATATCACTGAGCACAACTGAGGAAGAGGGAAGGAAAGGACTATAATCAAACAACAAACAAATGAAAGAAAATAAAGCCGTCAAGACATGGGAACTAGACTAAATGAAGAGTGATGAGCTCTGACACATGGGTTACGTAAAGAGAAATCTAAACAGAGATGCAGAGTGGCTCAGTATGTGTAATATAAGTACTAACCATTGATTCTTGAAATAGAAGTGGCACGCTGAAAGGGAACCCTGATAATAGACTCTAACTAAAGGCGATTAAAATATATCAACAAATCCTAGCAGTTTGGAGGTTGGGAGAGGTGAAGAACAAGTGTTCTGAAGGGTTCATCCAGTGAAGGAACAGAGCACCTGGCAAACAGAAATGGTTGATATCATATTTTCACATAACCCTTACTTCCATATGGATTTCATTTTGAGTGTATAAAAATGATAATCACCAGTTGAATGAAAAAGTATAATAGAATTTCCTAATTAAAAAGAGGAAAAAAATAAGTAATAGTAATGATAAAACAGGAAAACTAAATAAAGGAAATATTTAAAGTGAAATAAGGGAAAACTTTTAGAAATGGAAACAAAGTAGGGTGAAAGGGAAAAAAAATATGAGTGATTAAATTCCCCAAAGTATAAATCAGATTCTCAGATTGGGTTGAAAAACCTATCACTACATTCCTTAAAAAAACACACATTTAAACAAAGTAGTGAAGAAATGTTGAAAACAAAAAATGCGAGGAGCTGGCCCTGTGGCCAAGTGGTTAAGTTTGCATGCTCTGCTTTGGCAGCCCAGGGTTTTGCTGGTTCAGATCCTCGGCACAGACCTAGCACCTCTCATCAAGCCATGCTGAGGCAGCATCCCACATAGGAAAGCCAGAAGGACCTACAACTAGAATATACAAGTGCACTGAGGGGCTTTGGGAAGAAGGAAAAAAAGAATAACGATTGGCAACAGATGTTAGCTCAGGCCAATCTTGAAAAAAAAAATTGGAAACAGAGATAAACAACTGCATACAAAAGGTAGAGGAAAGGTAACATTAATATCAGATAAAATGGAAAAGTTAAAAGTACTAAACAAGATAAAGATTATGTGATGATGAAAGTTTACAAAAAGAATATAAGTTATAAGCCAGTTTTTAAGGTATTGTCTCTCAGCTTCAAATTTACCCTTCTCTATTTTGCTCTGTGATCTGGAACTGGAACTCTGAAAATAGCATTTCTGATTTGTCAGCTTGTTCCCTGTTAAGCTCTGGCAATAGGGGGCAATAGGGGGTGATCGCAAAACAGAAGGAAGAAGAAAGAAACTCCTCTTTTTCTTACCATTTGCTTCTTGCTCCTATAGCATCACCTTATAGAGCTTCACACCCGCAGTGACATTCCCTTACTAAAGGAGCAGTTGACTCTAGTTTGCAGTTTTCCAAACACCATGCTGATGGTGCCCGCACAGGGAAACCAATACCAGTGGTAGCACCAGCTTCTCTTAGGGCTGGATCCCAACCCTATGAGTCCTCTTATCTGAACTTCAGAAATGCCAGCACCAGCCAAGCAGTACGCCCTTCTGTGGTCTCCCAGCTCTAGATATGGTAGTTGTGCCCTGCAGTTTCTAGCTCTGCGATATTCAAGGGTTCATATTGTGCCTTTTGGTTCTGTAGTATCTAACTTTTTTAATATCAAATTATTTCAGTTAAGTAACTGTGTAGAATTCTGAGAATTCTGAGAGATGGTAGATAGATTTGAGCTCTTTTGAATTCCCTCGTAAAAACAAACATTGCAACTAGATAACAAAGCCAAAACCAAACAATATAGATAAACAAGACAACAGAGTATCCTCACAAGCCTCAACATACAAGTAGGTGGTGAAAACAAGTCATCTGTAGTCACAAATTCCCATAAATTCTCATAACTGATCCACTCGGGCTCCCTTCAAGTGCAAGGTCTCATACTGAAGACAAACCGCTGGAAAGAAACAAAATTGGGCAGCATAGGAACAACTGAGATGAAGGAAAAAAGGTCTAGATAAAAGGGAGGAGGACAGAGCTGGGAACTGCCCCAAGCAAGCCATCAGAGTTTTGCTAGTATATGAAAACAGCAGAAAAAGGAGCTCAAAAGAAGTTAGAAAGGGTATCTGAACCAAATCTTCAAAGAAGTCATGAAAATTAAATCCACATAAAAATGAACATTAGAAAACTATTGAAGTCAAATGCCATAGAAGTAACTATCAGAAAAGATGACAATAAGAAACAGAATAACCCTGCAGGCAAAGAAACCATGCTAGAAAGACGTACTCAAGATATATGCAGACTGAAGCATACCATTTCAAAATGAGCTGAAAGACATTAAAAAAAGATACAAGATATGAAAAAACAACAAAAATCTGAATTAGGAAAACTCAGAAATTAGCTGATATTGCTCAAAAAAGAAAGAAAAGAAAAAATATTTCAGAACTGATGAATGAACTAGAAGAGAAAACACAACACACATACAGACACCAAACACGACAAATAATGCCTTAAGAGAAAAAGTAGATTAAAAGATAAAAAATAAAATAAAAGGTTAAAAATAAAATGAAGAGATAAAAAGGATTTGAGAGAAAATGACAAATACTGAAGATATGAAGAGTCAACATTCAGATATAGGAGTCCCTTAAAAAAACAGGAAATCTAGGGAATAGAATAAATATTAAAAACTTGCTGAAAATATTGTTGTGAAATATACATTAAAAGAGCACATTGTTACCTGAGAATATCAAAGCAGAACAACCAAGACCAAGACATATTCTAGTAAAATTACTAGACTTTTAAAGAAAAGAAAAAATCCTTTGGGAATCTGGGGAAAAGAGCATATATTTTATAAGGGCATCAAAATTATATTATCATCAGATTTTTTTTAACAACAATGCTTTATGCCAAAAGAAACGAAGTAATCTATTTCAGGTACTTAAATGGGTTAAAGCATAAGTGAGAGAAAGAAAATGAGTAATTATGATATAGTCTAAATCTGTCATTTCTTACGACCTTGAGACCCAGGATTCTCTGGCTAGAAAAAAGGAGATACAGATGTAAAATAAAAAAGGTTAAGTAACAAGCCTATAATCTTGAATTTGTAAAATCCTAAGAAAAAATCACCAACCATAGCAAATAGCAACCCCAGCTTCCAGAGTATTGTTTTGACATACTATTTTCTTTTTAAAAAACCAGGGCTTCTTCAAGAAATGACTGATTCCAGGTCTACAGTAGAAAATGTACTAGAATATCTTGAAGTACTGTATAGCAGAGAAACAAGCAAAGATTACAAGGGTCATGTCAAAGGGATTCAGAAGTCAAATTGAGGCTCTCGCTAGCCATAGATTGTATAAAAGTTACAATGGATTGAAACCAACCAAATGTGTTTAAATTTGTGAGTTCGTAGTAATATTAAACAATATTTTTTAAAGATTTCATTGGTCACTGTGGTAGGCCTCCAATGATACCCAGTTCTTATGATTGTACTGTATGTGGAAAAAGTGTCTTTGCAGATGTGATTAAGTTAAGGAAATTAGATGGGGAGATTATCCTCAATTATACAGGTGGGTCTTAAATGTAATCACAAGTATCCTTCTGAGGGAGGCAGAGGGAGATTTGACTATAGACAGAAAAGAAGAAGGCCATGTGATGGAAACAGTGTCGGAGAGAGAAGATGGAGGAAGGGCCGTGAGTGAAGGATTGCAAAGAATGCAGCTCTAGTCTCTGGAGAAGAAAGGGCTTCTCCCCTAGAGCCTTGATTTTACCTCCATGAGATTCATTTCAGACTTCTGGCCTCCAGAACTGTAGGAGAATAAATAGATTTTTTTTTTTTTTAAAGATTGGCACCTGAGCTAACATCTGTTACCAATCTTTTCTTTTTTTTCTTCTTCTCCCCACAGCCCCACTGTACATAGTTGTGTATTCCACTTGTGAGTGCCTCTTGTTGTGCTATATGGGATGCTGCCTCAACAAGACCTGATGAGTGATGCCGTGTCCCTGTCCAGGATCTGAACCGGCGAAACCCTGGGCTGCCAAAGCAGAGCACACGAACAACTACTCAGCCATGGGGCTGGCCCCTGGGTATTGTTTTAAGGCACCAAGTTTGTGGTAATTTGTTACAGCAGCCATAGGAAACTAATACAGTCACAAATCATTATCTTAAAAACACAAATAAAAGGAAAGAAGCAAGCATTCATTTCACCCTTCCTAATGAACCATGCTACTTGGTAAATGATAAATGAGGGAGTGTATTCTTATAAATTTATTCCAACTAATAAATAAAAACATTGGGATACCACTATTTTGCAAATACCAGTGAATTAATGAATCTAGACATCGAGCACAAATGACTGCTAACATCAAAATTGACTAAAAACAAGTTATTTGTGCCTTTGGATGAAAGATTATAGTGCTACCAAAGGGATAAAAATGTAGTTTTATCAAGCTTCTGGATCCTGAAGACAACTTGCAGGAAATAGAAAAAAAATAGAAGTTGTTGAATTACACCATGAGTATGTAATCAACAAAATCAAGACTATGAGAAACTGGCCAGGACAAACAGCTCAGTTCTTCAACAGATAAATATTAAAGAAAAGAAAGGAATGGAGGGAATATCTATACATGAAAAGTAAATTAAAATTCAGATCAAGTTAACAAAAATGGGTAAATCTAAACTGTAGTGTCTAGGGATGCCCACTTGAGTGATCAAAAACCATAAAAACTTCAAGGAAATGAGTATAAAAGTTGGGAGAGTGGATATGGGTGGGAGGAGGCTGTGATAGGAAAAGGCACACAGAGAGGCTTTTTGGATGGCTAGCCAATTTCTATTTCTTGGCCAAGATGGTTCAAGAGTACTGTCTTAGATCATTTGGGCTGTTTTAACAAAGTACCACAGACTGGGTAGCTGATAAACAAAAGAAATTTATTTCTCACATTTTTGGAGGCTGGAAGTCCAAGATCACAGCACTTGCATGGTTGGGTGAGGGCCTTCTTCCAGGTTGCAGCCTTCTGCTTATATCCTCAGTAGGAAGAAGGGGCTAGGGAGCTCCCTGGAGCCTCTTTTATAAGGCTCTAAGCACATTCATGAGGATTCCACCCTCAGGACTTAGGCACCTCCCAAAGGCCTCACTTCCTAATACCATTGCCTTAGGTATCCTACCTTAGGATCTCAACATATGAATTTTTTGAGAAACATTTAGACTATAGCTGGTATTTAACTGTATAGTAATTCACTAAGCTACATTTTCTTTTGTGTGTTTTTCTGTAATTTTATTTCATTTTACAATAAAAAGAATTAAAGCAAGTAACAAGTACTAGATTAGTGTGCCAACCATAACCAACTAAAAAATTGAACAAAATATGGGAAACAACTGTTTCAGACTTTGGAAAACAGGTAGCACAAGACTGATCCTAAAGAGGAGGGAAACAGGTGAGTCCTACAATCATTCCACCTTTCTAACTCGAGGCACTTACAGAATGCAAAGCAGGAAGAGAGCATGAACAGGCCTGGGAGATATTTGAGTTCAGACAAGTCAGAGCAGAGAAACATTGTTGAACAATCAAAGCATTCAGTAGAGACCCCAAAAGGGTCATACCTTAGTAGCAGGGCTGAATGATGTCCACATTAAGGCTGTTCTACCATCTCATGGACAAAGGTTTTTGAAAAACCTTGAATGGAGGAAATAACTGTGCCACAACAAAACTCAGTGTTCTTTACAGGAAGACTAAAAATCCAACTCAACAACGTAAAAATCATCATATTCAGCATTGGATCAAAAATTACTAGAATTGCAGGAAAAAGTGACTAATAACTAGGAGTGCAATTAGTTAATAGAAACAAAGCCCTAAATAAAATAGATGATAAAATTAGCAGACTTTAAAATAGCAATTATAAATATTTTGAAGAATTTATAGGAAAACATGAAGTTGTACACAATAACATAAAACATTAATGAACTTAAAGGTATAGCAATAAAACTGTTCAAACTAAAGCACAGAGAGCAAAAAGTGCTGAAAATGAATGAACACACTCACTCTGTGAGCTTTGGACAATATCAAGTGATATAAAATGGTATCCCAGAGGGAGGGGAAGCAGAAAATTTTGTGATGAAATAATGGTACATATTTTTCAAATTTGAAGGAAATTATATACTCACAATTGCATGAAGTTCAATGAGCCCCAATTAAACCAAACACCAAGAAAATCATACCAAGGGACATAAAATGAAATTGTTGAAAATTAATTATAAAGAGAAAAATTTTAAGTGAGCCAAAGACAAACAATGCATTTTACATGAAGTAGAATTAATAGGATAAGAATTAATATTGACTTCTCATTAGGAAAAATATAGGTTGGAGGGCAATGAAAAAACTTCTTCAGAATACTAAAAGAAAAAAAAAACTATAATCAGATTCTATGTCTAGTTAAAATATTCTTCAAAAATGAAGGCAAAATAAAGTCATTTTCAGAAAAGTCTAAGAAAATATATCACTAACAGCACTATAAAAATGATAAAGGAAGTTATTTTAGGCTGGATAAAAATAACACCATACAGAAATCTGGATCTACACAAATGTTCTAACAGTCCAATCAAAAGTCAGAGACTTTCATACTGGATAAAAAAGTGAGGCCAAACTTTATGGTGTACATAATAATCACTGTAAATATACAGATAAGTTTTTAGTCATAAAAAAGCTAAAGTGGCTATATCAATAACAGACAAAATAAACTTCAGGTCAAACAATATTACCAAAGTAAAAAATATCATCTCATAACAATAAAATTATCAATTCATCAAGAGGACATAGCAGTCCTAAATGTGTATGCATCTAATAATAGAGCTTCAAAATGCATGAAGTCAAAACTGAGAGAAATGAAAGAAAAAATTAATCCATAATTATAGTTGAAAATTTCAACAAAATTCAGTAATTGACAAAATAAGTTGACAGAAAATCATTGTTTATAGAAGACATGAACAATATCACCCTGCTTGACCTAGCTGAAATATAGAAAACTGCACCCAACAAAGAATATATGTTCTTTTTGAGTGCACAGGAAATAGTCATCAAGATAGATATGTTGAGCCATAAAATAAGTTCCAATAAATGTAAAATAATCAAAGTTATACAGCATGTATTCACTGACCACAATGAAATTAAATTGGAAAACAATAAAAACATTATCTGGAAATAAATACCTAAGTATTTGAGAATTAAACTATATAGTTCTAAATAAAGCATGGTTTGATGAATAAATAACATGATAAATTTGAAAAGAACTGTTGAACTGAATAAAATGAAATTACTTTTGAACTATAATGAAAATAGCACATTGAAATTTGTAGGGTGCAGCTAAAGTGACTCTTAGAGGAAAATTTATGGTTTTAAGTGCTAATGTTAGAAAAAAGGAAACATTTAAAAATCAATGACATAAGCTTCTATTTTAAAAAGCTGAAAAAAACAATTAAGACCAATGTAAGTGGAAGAAATGAAATAAAGAATAGAATAATGAAATAAATAGAAAATAAACAAGTAGAGAAAATCAACTAAACAAAGAGCTAGTTCCTTGAAAAGATCAGTAAAATTGATAAACCTTTTGCTAGACTGATCAGAAAAAAATGGAGGAAGACAAAAATTGCCAAAGACGGAATGAAAGAGGAGAAAACTCCATGGAGCGCATATACATTAAAAGAATAATAAGGACATATTCTGACAAAAATTTTAACTACTTTGATAAAATTGAAAATTCCTGAAAGACCAAAGTAACAAAGCTGGCACAGGGGAAAAAAATAAATATATGAATAACTCTCCTATTTAAAAAAATGAAATTCATTTTTTTTTTTTAAAGATTTTATTTTTTTCCCCTTTTTCTCCCCAAAGCCCCCCAGTACATAGTTGTATATTCTTCCTTGTGGGTCCTTCTAGTTGTGGCATGTGGGACGCTGCCTCAGCGTGGTTTGATGAGCAGTGCCATGTCCGCGCCCAGGATTCGAACCAACGAAACACTGGGCCGCCTGCAGCGGAGCGCGTGAACTTAACCTCTCGGCCACGGGGCCAGCCCCAAAATGAAATTCATTTTTAAAAACTTCCCCCAAAGAAAACGCCAGTCCCATGGGGTAGGACTGGTAAGTTCAAGCAAATATTAAAAGAAAAGCAACACTAATCTTATACAGACTCTTTGAGAAAATAGTAGTAATGAAACACTTCCCACTCATCTTAGGAGGCCAACAGTATCTTAATACCATAAAACCAGACAGAGACATTACAAGTAAACAAAACTACAGACCAATATCCCTCATGAGCATAGATGCGAAACTTCTTATTAAAATGTTGTAAATCGAATCCAGCAATACTTAATACATCATTACCAAGTGAAATTTATTGCAGAAATGCAACATTGATTTACCTTTCAAAAAATACAGATCTTTAATTTGAAATGGATCATAGATCTAAACATAAAAGCTAAAATACGATAAACTTCTAGAAGAAAATCTAGGAGAAAATCTTCACAGAACTGGGATAGACAAAGGTTTTTGAGATAAAACACCAAAAGCTCCCATCATAAAAGTGAAAAATGGTAAATTTACTTTATCAAAATTAAAACTTCTCTTTATTTTTAAAATACTTTTTATTGTAAACTTTATAGTTTAATAAATTATTTAATAAAATATATTTTATGAGATAAGGAATTAAAGTGACTGGGGAGCTGGTTACAAAGGTTATTGAGAGAGTGGACATATGGGATCTGAGACATAATTGAACATAAATTGCAGGCACAGATGAGGAGAGCATCCTGACTGTTGATATCTCGAAGTAATGCTCAGTGCCAGGAAGTTGCTGTGGCATTTACAGCTCTATTTGGCAAGGTAAGACCACACTTCATCCCAAGGTATAATGTGAGAGCAGCTATGTGTTTTAAGACTAGTTTGAAATCTACTAATATTCTTTTCTAAACACCATTTATTTTATGATTCTGACTTTCCTGCTCCTTTTTTCTTTTCCACTTTCTTCTTAATTATCAGCTCTTAGTTCACAATGCTTACCCAGCTTATCCTTGCTTAAATGTTTTCCCTGCTTGATGCTGTAGAGGTGCTGAAAGATCCCATGATGATAACTGCCTCTCTTCTTTTCTTCTCTGATTCCCACTGAGGATTGTTTTATTATCCATTTTCTAGGTGTAAACCTGTATTACAATGGGTTTTGTTAAGACACAGTCACAGTCTTGCTTCCTTTGGGAGTGGTTTTATTAAGTGGGTTATTATTTTAAGTTTTGCAAGAGTATCTTTGCTTTAGTTTCAATTTTTTCTAGTTTTATTGAGATATAATTGACATACAACACTGTATAAATTTAAAGCATACAGCCTAATGATTTGATGTACATATTTGTGAAATGACTACCACAGTGAGTTTAGTTAACATCTATTATATAGATACAAAAAGAAAGAAAAAAAAGTTTTTTTCTTTGAGATGAAAGCTCTTAGGATTTACTTTCTTAACAACTTCCAAATATACCATACATTAGTGTTAAGTATAGTCATCATGTTATACATTTATCTGTTCATCCTTTGATGGAATGCTTACATTGTTTCCATATCTTGGCTATTATAAATAAAACTGTTATGTATATGGGGGTACAGATATCTCTTTGACAGAATGTTTTCATTTCCTTCAGATATATTCCCAGAAGTGGAATTGCTGGATCTATTTTTGATTTTTTGAGGAACCTCCATACTGTTTTCCATAGTGGCTGTACCAATTTACAATCCTACCAACAGTGCACAAGGGTTCCTTTTTCTCCACATCCTTGCCAGCTTGTGTTATCTCTTGTCTTTTTGATGATAGCCATTCTAACAGGTGTGAGGGTGATATCTTATTGTTGTTTTGACTTGCATTTCCCTTATGATTAGTGGATGTTGAGCAACTTTTCACATACTTGTTGGCCAATTTTATATCTTCTTTAGAAAAATGTCCATTTAGGTCCTTTGTCCATTTTCTCATTGAATTTTTTTCTTTTTTGTTTTTGTTATTGAGTTGTATGAGTTCTTTATATATTTTGAATATTAGACTTTCATCAGATATATGGTTTGCAAATATTTCTTCCCATTCCATAGGTTGTCTTTTCACATTGTTGATCATTTCTTCTGTTATCTAGAACCTTTTATTTTGATATAGCCCCACTTGTTTACTTTTTATTTTGTTGCTTCTCCTTTAGGTGTCATATCCAGAAAATCATTCTCAAGACCCATGTCAAGGAGCTTTCTTCTTATGTTTCCCTCTAGGAGCTTTATGGTTTTCAGTCTTGTATTTAAGTCTTTAATCCATTTTGCGTTAATTTTTGTGAGAGGTATAAGGTAGGGATCTAGTTTCATTCTTTTACATTTGAATATCCAATTTCCCCAGTACCATTTAATGAAGAGACTGTCTTTTCTGCATTGAGTTTCATAGTTCCCTTGGCAAATATTTGCTGACCATATATGCGTGAGTTTATTTCTGGGCTCTCAATTCTGTTACATTGATCGATCTGTCTGTTTTTATGCTAGTATCATACTATTTTAATTACTATAGCTTTATAATATAGCTTGAAATCAGAAAATGTGATGCTTCCCACTTTGTTCTTCTTTCTCAGGATAACTTCTGCTCTTTAAAACATACTATTAAGAAAATGAAAAGGCAAGCCATAGATTGCAAGAAAATGTTATATCTATTTATCAAATTATATATATATTTATTATATGAATAATATTTATTTATATTGTAATTATATTTCATATAAAATTGTATGTATATAAATAACATGTAAATATATAAGTGGTCAATAAACACGTGAAAAATGCTCACCATCAATAGTTATCAGAAAAATGTAAACTGAAATTCAAATGAGTTACTAATACAGACCCTTTAACATGGCTGAGATTAAAGCAACTAGAAATACTAAGTGTTGGCAAGCATGTGAAGCAACAGAAACCCATACATTGCTGGGGGGATTGTAAAGTAGTACAACACTTTGGAAAACTATTTAGCAACTTCACAACATCTTGTTTTAGAATACACTTACACAAATAAGTCAATGTCAAGAAATGGCCTAAAAATGGACCTCATTCCAAAAGTAAAGAGAAAATTATATAGAAATTCATCCCAGTTACAATCAGTGCTAGAAGACCATGAAGCATTATTTACATTTTCCTCAGGAGAAGAAAGAACATTCTAAGAATTTGATACAAAACCAAATTATTGTATAAGTTTAAAATCAACAAACAGACATTTCCAATCTATAAAAATCAGATAGATTATATTAATTTTAAAAAGAAAACCATTGAAATTATTAGAAAAAATAAACAAGCTTAAAAGTAAACCAAGAAAAAGCAAATCTTATAGCAAATATAAAAAAATTAGAAGAAAACATAAGATAATTTGACAGAATGAAGACCAAACATATCTATCAGATCAATAAATTTAAATGGAATAAACTCACCTAGTAAAAGTAAAAACTTTTAGATCAAATTACAGGCAAAAACTAAGTATAGAGGAGGATTGGCAGCAGATGTTAGCTCAGGGCTAATCTTCCCCCTCCCCTCCCCGCCCCCCGCCCCAGAAAAACAAAAAAAAACCCTAAGTATAAACTGTGCATTAAAGAGATTTGTCTAAGACCAATCTAATCCAGAAAGGTTAAAAATTAATAGTTGAACACAAACATACCTGCAAATGCCAACAAAATGAAAATAAGGGAATATTTGTGTATGTTTGTATGTATTAATTTTTTCAAAGAAATTACTATATGCTTATCAATCCCATTTCGTCTTCCACGAGGAGACTGCCTTTCCTGGCCCAAACTGCGGTATGGATATGCCCTTGTGACTGGATTCTGGGAAAGCAATGTGGTGGACGGGATACATCCTCTTCGAGGCCTGACAATAAAATGTTTCAGGCAGTCTTCTCACTTTTTCTCTTGGCCAGCAAAAAGCAAAAGATCCAGCATAAAATTCTAAGGGGCCATAGGAGATGGCTTGAACTAATTTGCTCTTTTCTAAATATCAATATGTATAGTTGATAATTTATACTTATTTCTCTAGAGAATATGGCCCTCCATACCAGCAGGTAGCATCTTCAGGAGTGATTTCCTCCTTCTGGGGCCTAGATCTGCTCAAATCCCAACTATTAGATATCCTTAAGCTTCAGAGAAAAGGTAATGTTGAAATATTGCTGGATAGTGCAACATACAAACCATTTTCATTCGCCTGCTTGCCCCGTGTAGAGGTTCTGTCTCATCAAAGCCTTGTCCAACTGTTAGCATTTTCAGGTCAACGCAACCGTTTGATGAGAATGATCTCATTCCTATCATGTTTCTTTGTCTAGATAATTTCTGTTTCTGGATTGTGTACTGACTCTTGATGTAGGATTATGGTTTTTGGTTCTCTGGGAGCTGCTTTCTGCCTCTTTATGATCTTTTAACTATAAACTAGTTGCAAACTACTGGTTACCACTTCAGTTACTAAATATATCTTTCTTGCTACTATCTCCTGTAACCACTTTTCAAATCTCTTCTTTAACCCAAATGTCATCCCATGATTTCCTTTCTCACAAAATGGAATTTTCTGGTTTTTCTCTTAAAGATATAAAGAATTTCTGGCTCTGACATTTATAGAACTTTTTGCAGATTATCTGGTGGTTGTAACTAGTGATGAAGTGCTGAATTATATCAGTGTATTAAAATGTGTTTTGAGCAGTAAAATAACACCTCATTTTAGGTTTCAAAGTCCTATTGAACTGCTCTAAAATCTCAGCCTTAACCAAATCGCTGTTGACAAAATGATGGATGTTACACTCCTTTAAAAGTTTCCTTATGGGATTATTTAAAATTCCCCCTGCTCCCCCTCCCCCTTCTGTCTGGAGTGTCTATACTTCCTTAGCCCAAATTAAATATTATTTTAGAAGTTTGGGCAACATAATGACCTCCCTTGTCTTTTAGATCCTTGGCTCGGGTAAAGTTTAAAAGTACATCATTGGATGTTAAATCGTCCTCTGTTACACTTATAAAATTGGCTCATATTCTCCAAGTCTCCTTGCCAATGTTATTCCATATCTAGAATCACTGTATTGTTCTCTTAAAGTGAAAAAAATAAAAGATGCTTTATTGTGGAGAGCATAAACATTTTTTCACTTAAAGATTGTACTACCTGATTCAATTTACCTTCGTGTTTCTCCTTAAGTACTTCTGAAAGACAGGAGACAGAGACCCTCAGCTAATAGTTCCTAGAAAATAGTAAATCTTCCTAAACAAGTGCTGTGCCTTGTTAAATCTAGAGGACATATTAAAATAGTGGCTGTATTACTTTTCTAAGGCTGCCACAATAAAGTACCACAAACCAGGTGGCTTAAAAGAATAAGCCCCAAATCTGTCGTCTCACAATACTGGAGGCTATAGGTCCTAAATCAAAGTGTCTGCAGGACCATGCTCCTCTGAAACCTATGGGGAAATCCTCCCTTGCCTCTTCTGAGCTTCTGGTAGTTTGCCAGCAATTTTTGGCGTTCTTCAGCTGATGGATGCTTTACTCCAGGCCTCCATATTCACATGGCGTTCTCCCTGTGTCTCCTCTTGGAAGAACTCCTCCCTTTGAAACTCAGACCTCTAGACCGGCCAGAGCATAAGGTTGCTGTGCAGAAAGCGAAACTTCTGGTAGTGGATCACTAGCAGTAGTAGAGAGTGGCGCCGCTCCCGGATTCTATAGGAGGCTGTTTCTGTCTAAATCAGCGTGCTATGTGTGGTGGTGTTTCTCCCACAGTCAGGATTCACAGGTCCAGGAGTCAAGGGGTAGAAATGGGAATGAATCCTATTACTGTTTAATACAACTGTTTCCATAGTCTAAAAGTTGACCAATAATAGTGTTTTGCTGATTAGTTAAAATTAACTCTTTCTAAAAAAACTTTCAGCAATAAATATAATCACTAATATAAATACATAATTATATATTGCTTATACTGTACATTTTGAAGGAGGGTTGGATTGCAGTTTGTGTCTCATCTGAACTCTTTGCAGTTCTCTTCCTTCTCCATCTGTCAGCGGTTACTCCTTAATTTTACCGTCTCAACTATCTCATCTACTCCTATCAGAGAGAGAAAAAAGATAAACTCAATCACCTTAACAGCTCAAGAAAAAGAAATAAACTAATACCACCAGAGAAACGCGTTAAAAAAAAAAAAAGAGGTTAGATTTTTAGACCTTATGGTCTTGAGTTTAAAATACCTTTTCACTGATTTATCGTAGTGAGGTTAGCATCATTGCCTTTTGCCTTGAGTTCTTGAGTACTGGATATATGATGTTTACCAATAGAGACGTATGCAGACACTATTCCATGATTTATTTACCTCTCTTTCATATGTAATTTTATTATTAATAAAATGATTTTACATACAATATTTCACTTAATTAAAGGACCTTTGAAGTAGATTTATTGTCTTTTCAGAAATAAGAAAACTAAGATTCAAAGCAGTTAAACAATTTATGTTCAGTCATTATAACTAGTTTAGTGGCAAATATAAGCTAATAATCCTGGTTTTTTCCTCCTACAACTCAGCTTTCTGAAAACTTTACAAACTGAATATTCTCTGAGCGACTATTATAACAAAGATTACTTGATGTATTAAAATTCTCCTTTTAACCTATCAAAAATAATGCTGCTTGTATGAACTTGTCGACGAAAATAATCCATAACCAATCTGTAAATGAAAATTTGGATGAGTTTATTCTGAGCTGAAATCTGAGGACCATGGCCTGGGGCCTTTCTTCCCGAAGGAAGAAAGGGCACCAAAGAAATGAGGTGTACAGAATGGTTATATACCCCCAAAGAGGGTGCTTTACATATGATTGAAATGTCCCTCCCACAACAGTCACAAGATTGCCCGGTCTGCACAGCGCTTGATGGACACAGCAGGCAGTGGGCCTGCTATCTTCCTGGGTGTAGCAAGAGGCAAGTCTATTGTCTCGAGCTGGGCGGTCACAGGTGAGCACAGCAATCAGTTTCTAGCCCAAGGAAAGATGCTTAATCCTTAAGGAGACACCAACATTGGGAGGGGGAGGGAAGTTGCACCTTTATCTCAAGGACCTTTTGCTCTTGCCATAGGGAATCTCTAAAGCAGATATACAATGCATGTTCAACGGCCTCGGTCAGGCCCTTTGGAAAGACAAGGTCAGGCCGAACTAGGTTTACACCAAAATGGCTTCCTCATATATTCCAATATATCCTATTACTTGCCATTTTTATTTGACAAACTTCATTCTAAAAAGTACAGTAGCTTAAAAAATCTAATTTTCATTCATCATTTACTTATTTTTAAAAAGTGTTTCTGGATTGTTTGAATATTAAAATGTGTGATAAGACAATTTTAAGAAAAAAAGCAGTTACAGGTGAAAGTTATCATTTCTCAGCCATGAGAAAATTTTTTTCGTTATAGTTTAAAAAGACCTCATGCATCATCCAAAGTAATTTTCACAGTTACTTCATGTGTCCATCCCAAGGACATTAAAAAAGTTATAGGGGCAATGTTTCCTTTTATATACGTTGTCTACAGTAAAGGATTATAAGTCATCAGATGCCAATGTGGTTTAAAAAGTGACAGGTATAACTCTTAGAGAAAGTAGTTCGCTTTGAAAGGAAATGACTGCCCCACTTTGTTTAAAAACAGTCCAGTGTGTTAAACTTAAGAGAAAAAACTTACACCCCCGCATATAGCCAATGATCTAAATTTATATCTTCAGCCCTGATTGCTTCTCTGAGCTCCAGACATGCATATCTACCAAAATGACCTATGCACTGGGCTGACCATTAGGCACTTCAAACTTAACCTGGCCCCGTCAGAACTCTTGTGTCAGCCTTTATCCCCATCTTAGTAGATGGCTGAAATCTAAGATGTTCTTACTTCCTGTTTCCTTCACACCCTAGACCCAACCTATCTACGCAAACTGTGGGATTCACTTTCAAATTATCTCCTGAGTCCAACTGCCTCTTGAAACCTCTACTGCTACCACCCTGGTCTAAGTCACCATCGTCTCTCACCTGAACCACTGCAGCAGTCTCCTAAATATTTGCCTGCTTCTACCAGACCATTACCCCACGATCCAGTCTCTACACGGAAGCCAGGGTGATATTTTTAGAATGTCCATTAAACCGTATCTGTTACTCCACAGCCCAGAATATGTCCTTAACTTGGCCTAGGGACCTACATAACCTTCTGTCTGGCCTCAGCTTGTACTACTCTCCCCCTGCCATTGCTCTAGCCACACTATCCTTCCAACTCTTCCTACTAACACACCAAGCTCATTCAGGCCTCAGGGCATTCCCACCTGCTGTTTCTTTTACCTTTTCCTGGAGATCTTTGCATGATTCAGTCCTTCACATTATTCAAATGTCAGGTCAGATGTCCTCTGAAAAGGTTTTCCTGATTGCTCTATCTAAAATGACCCCTCCCCACTACTTAATTCTTTTTGACTCCTTGATTTGTTTTCTTCATAGGAAGTATTTATCTTTTGTTTCGTATTAATTGCCTGTCCCTCCTGCAGGAATGGGAGCTTTGTCTTTTTCATGGCCTCCTTCCCAGTGCCTGGTATAGTGCCCAGCGCTTAGACAAAAATAAGTATTTTTGAATGAATGGATGAACGCATTTATTTAAATATTCATAGTTCTAAAATTTAGGCAAAATAGTTTAATTAAAAATGTATAGTACTAGCTTAATAGTTATTTGGCTTTGGAAAAATCTCAATTGGTTAAAATTGTATGTAATTTGCTTCTCTGAAGAGAGTTGATCAACCATTTATAGGCACACCTGATGACAGGTGCAGGCATCGCAAAAACAAGGACTAAGAAATATAATTTGTCTCCCTCTATGGCAGTGCTTCTCAACCTTGGTTATACATTAGAATTGTCTGAGGAGGTTGTGAAAGTCTGATGACCAGGCCAGACCCCAGAACAAGTAATTCAGAATCGTTGAGGGTTGTATCTAGAACTCCATTAACATTGTTTAAAAAGCTCCCCAGCTGATTACAATTGACAGTGAAGGCTGAGAAACACTGATCTATGAGGTAGGGGGTTTTTGCAAAACTATTCTGGATGCTGACAACAGTATAGGAGGTATTTAAATACCTGTTAAATGAATTAATGAGTGAGTGAATGAATGAATGGGTGAATGTAAAGGGTGCTGATAGCCAACTGAACTCCTGAACACCAATTGAAAACCATTCAATTGCACGGATTGCACGGTTATCAGATTTAGCAAATAAAAATACAGAATTCCCAGTTAAACTTGAAATTTAGATAAGGGAACTTTTTCTAGTAATGTATGTCCCAAACATTGTAGAAAGCATACTTTTACTAAAAAATGTATTCAAAATTTGCCTGAAATTGAAATTTAACTGGGCATCCTTTGTTTTATGTGGCAACCCTACCTACTAATGAGGGAGCAGTTAAGGTTCTCTGGTAAAAATCAGCATGTTATTAAAATATTTAAAGCAATTCACTATTGAAGTAGTAATTTAATCTCTTCTATCTTCAGCTATACAAAGCTACCATAAAAACAGTTTATTTTCCTTAGGAATGAATTTAATTTTGCCTTTTTAAGCTATTAGTAGAATGATCATAAAAATGAGGTGAGTTCTTCTTGTGCATTACAGATTTTCCAAATGAACTTAGAATTTAAATTCTTAAATTTTTAAATTTAAAATCTGTTTTCAAACTATCAAATCTCATATCCTAGAGTAAGAAAGGAAAATTCAAAGTATTTTTAGGACTATAAGGTACACACTCAGCATGACTTCTGAATTCGGGGTTACATCAGGTACCGTACCTTGAATTTTCTCCATGTCCCTAGGCAGTGTGAGAGACAGGAATCTCTCAGGCTATAGGCCTTTATTTCTGCCTAGCGATTTTCTGCTCATTATACTGACCAGCTAAAACTAAGATTAAATGGTAATAATGAATAAGACTTGACTTTAATGCTGGAAAAATAAAATGATTGAAACAAATCAGTTGAATAATTGGTCATACAAGCAGAAGTCTCAAATACACTGCCTTTTTTCTTAAAGGATCCGTGGAAGTTCCAGTCCTTTGCAAATGGCAGGTAAATACCTTTCTACTACCAGGTGGCACACTCATGTGTTCAGGAATTCTCCAATGGGTAGGTGACCCAAAGACGGACCAATTATGGTTCATTATGAATAGGCAAAGAGTGGAATGATGAAAAGGCGAAACAGGAAAGGCTACTCACATTTTGAACATTTTCTTTCCTCAACTGGATTGCACGGTATGGACCAGGTCCTATGCTTCCTGCAGAATTTGCAAGAAGTGGCTTGCTGAGAGTTAGGTGGTCAAAAAAAAATTGACTTTATTTGAACACTGTCTTTTATTGTTTGAGGACATCTTCTTCAAAACCTGTCCAACTGTTGTAATAAAAACCAAACTTTTGCAGCAATCTTCCAGATTATATGCCATTTCTTTGCAGATATTTTAGCAGCAATCTCCAAATCTAATGATAGTTAAAAAAACAAAACCACAAAGTCAAAATAGGAAAAGATCTATTCAGATAGAGATTTTAATCCATCTATCCCATAAGTCTGAGACTGTTTCGGCAAGGGCAAGGTCAGGCAAGCTATGTATTTTCTGCGTAGTGCTCTGGCTGACAGTCTGCAGTGAGGATACAAGAACATAGGAACTCAGTTTGATTTTTCTGATGTGGAGTGCATCTGGCACCATGCTCTTTCATAAACATCACTGCACCTTACTTTCTCAGAGCTTGAGATGACATAATTGCAAGCTTTGTCAATTCTCGGCAACACACACTGTTTAAGATATCTGATGCAGATGTGAACGTAACTTTGGAATACAAAGTTTCAAATTTTGTTTCTAGAAGGATTGTCCTGGGAAAGTGGATCCAGGTGTGGAGTGCTTAGCTCTATTTTGACTTTTGCTAGTTGTCCTCGTATTTACTTTGCAATTCAGTACAAAAGTGGATGCTCTCAATTCAAGAGATTATAGATGAAACTATTTGATCTCCTAAGTACATTTGTCAAGTTTCAAGCATATGCATAGATGTATTTTTTTTAATGTATTGATTTTATGGTTTTTTTAAACTGATACCTATGGTAATAATAATATTACCAGCTACTCCTTGCTGAGGCGATATAATAAAAGCTAAAGGCAAGGGCCCTGGAGGTTTATCTTCCTGGGTTCTGACCCCAGCTCTGCCCCTTGCTAGTGTGTAACTTTGGCAAACTATCTAACCTCCCTAAACTTTAATTTCCTCATTTACCGTCTACCTCCTGGCACCGGGGACTAATGGAGAAAACACATGCAAAGTCCCCAGCACACAGTAGGCGCTGGTTGATTGGTAGCTGCTCTTCTAAGGGCAGAGTTTGTAAACTGGAAGTTAACACTTCAATTAACTCATCTCTGAATTAGGGATAATAACAATGCCAACCTTTAAGGCTTTTGTGAGGATTAAATGATATAAGGTAAATGACACATTGAGCTTAGTGGCTGGCACATAGTAAGCAAGTCAATAAATGGGAGCCATTGTTTTATTATTATTATTTTTCAGGCGCCATATATACCATATCCCTAACAAAAATATCTCCATTTTACTGAGTAGAAGCTTAGACCCAAACAATCTAGAAGATAATTGGTCCAGCAGTCACACCCCGTTCTGGCTCTAAAGCCCCAGATCCTTTTGTGACAATCTATTTTGCTCTAACAAAAGGCCATTCCAACATTGAGAGCTGACATTGACAGAACAAGGAATGAGCTTTATTTCAATTTAATTGCTCAGACATGGGACACTCCTCATACCACTTTGCTGATCTGCTACTATATAATAACTGAAAAATGCATTGTTTAAGTTTTGAGAACTTTTTAAAAAATATCGTAATGATATTATCTTCTATCATTCGGTCAATGAGAATACAGAGATTGTGTAACCAAATAAAGAAATAAAGAAAAACAAGACAATATCATATTCTTAAAATTCTCCAAAATCTCTGACAGAATTATAGACTTGTTTATACTTCTTGGTGTACTTTAAAAGAGCAAGAAGGCAGATATTTAAAATTAGGAGTATTTTGTACAAAGATGTTACATGAAATTATTATTTTTACCTTTAACGTTTAGTTTTTACCTCTAGTGTTTACAAAATGCACCTGGCTAAATATAAATGAGTCAGTTAGTGTTCCAGATGTCTTGGGAAATATCCAGATGTTTGTGATCTTAAAAAAGGATATTTTCAAAACAAACATTTTATTTTCCCACTTTTCAGCTGCATGTACTAGCCTAGCTATTACAGAGACTTAACTTTAATTTGCTTTTTAGTGTAAAATAACCTGAATCTTTCACAGAGAAAATCCAATTCCAAAAATTTAAACTTTAAGTCACTTAGAAGACGTTTTAGAAAATTAGAATGGAAAGGAAAAGAAGGACTGTCTAAATCAGGGGTTGGCAAACTTTTTCTGTCAAAGACCAGATAGTAAATATTTTAGGCTTTGCAAGCCACATGGTCACTCTTGACGCTACTCAACTCTGCCTTTGCAGAGTTGATAGGTGTGGCTGGATTCCAATAAAACTTTATTTACAAAAGCAAGCAGCAGTGGGCTGCATTTGGTTAGCCTGTGTCTAAAAAGACTGAAGATACCGGGTATATCCTATTTGGGGTAATAAGTAAACATTTGCCAACATAAATTAGGGAGAATAAGTTTCAGAATGGTGGCATCTATCACTATCCACTTGGCTTTGAAGGTGTGCTGGTTATGCTTCATTTGTCCCCACCTCTTGTCTGCTGGGAGGCTGCCCTTCACAGACTGCATCATTCTTGGACTTTTGGGTGACACCAGCAGGAGATGAGAAGCTAGAAGGAGAGAGAAATTCTTCCAATTTTGGAGTGCCTCACCCAAACACAGAGACTTCACTGCCTACCAAACTTAGACTGCTGTGTCCTAAGGGAAATCCATACTGTGCACCAATCTCTCCCCTCTCTTCCAAACTAGTATATTACTTCCGTATCTATTCTCTCAGGGCAAGCTTCCTGCTGTTCTCACTTAGAAAATATCTGATAAATCTGTCAAGTTAACTCAACCTCAGGGAGGGACTTCTCTTTATTAGAGAACTCCAAGAAATGCCCTAAAAACTAAATAAGGAAAGAATTTATAAAGATGGTATGGAAAATGAGGACAAAAGAACCATTCTGGCAACTACTGCCGTGGAGACAATTTGTTGTGCATAAGGTCAACCTTGCTACTGGCAATGAACCAAGATTTAGGGGCACACATTTATTGTATCACCTCACCAAATGCCATTAGGTCTTTTAAAACAAGTGGTGTAATGTTTGTTCATGTTTGATACCACCTTAACTAGTATTCTAGAGATATTTTAAGTTCGTCTCAATTGTCAGGTGTTGTGCTGTGGGTGATATAATTGAGAGATAATGAAGTAAAACTAAAGTGGTGATTTTTTTTTCATGTTATCTTAATGACAGACGTGTTACTGTTTTGACTAGCTATGTGTCTACAAAGAAACTGTTGTTGAAAAAAAGGTCATTGTAAAACTGTTAATGAACCATTTGTCCTTTTGTATTTTCTGAAGTGCACTTTTTGGAGCACTAGTACTACAAGTCTGTGTAAAGGAGTGTGGACGTTTTATAGCCTGCTCTTAAAGGATCGCAATGCACAGGAGAGATTAAAGGCTGTGGGAAATATTGCAGTAACTAACCTGTTTCATTTTCTTCACTAAATATTTTTCAAGCTTTCTTAACCAGGAAATCTTATTTTGAATGTGATTTATTAACACTCCATGGAACTTACTTTGGGAAATGCTAGTAAAAGATATTAAGATATTTGGTTTTAATCACTAGGAAAATTGCTACTATTTTACTCAATTATTTTTGGCATTTTCAGTTGATTTGAATATCATTTAAAATTTTGCCTTTGAGAAGATTTGTAAGGAAAAAATAAGGCATTCCCCAAAATGTCTGGTAAACACAGCTTTTGCCTGTCTCCCAGTGTTAGGACTGCTGAAGTCAGGTCACCAATTGTGCTTGAGAATAAGTACTTCCTACCCATGACCAACATTCAACTCAAGTATCACCTCCACTTGGAAGCATTTCCTACTCTTGATCCAGTTACTTCCTCCTTCGTTTACGTTTCCCTTATTATAAGACTTAATGATGGTTTGTTTTTACAGTCAGTGATTTACTTATCTAATCCCATTCCCCGATAAAGTCCTTCAGAGCAGAGGCTATAATTAATCACCTTTGTTCCTGATATCTGACACGGTATTTCATTTTTAGTAAATGCAAATAATGTGGATTTCTCTGACAATTCTGCATAGTTTGAGATTCCTATAGAAATAATTTTCATTCTCACTAGATATTTTAAGCAGTGGTGTGCTGGAATTACCTTGTTATTGGGCCGTGCGAGGGTATTTACACCTCAGAAAGTGGCAAAAGCTGCAAATCAAGGCTTTTTTTCTTTTCACCTGGAGAGCCAGTTTTTAAACATTTACCAGCACACCACTATATATGATATCTTTTATCTTTTCATTAAATAGTAACTTAATAATAATAATAAAATAAATTTTAACTGTTTTAAAAATAATTTTAAAGCGAGTTCTTCTGTCTCCTTTAGATTGCAGATGATTATCTGGGGAAAGGTCCATTACTTTCTTTTCCTTTATTGTCACAGTGCCTAGGAACTTATAAGCACTGAGCAAATAATTGTATGTGGAGGGCTTGATGTCTTAAATAGGCTTTGTGTTTTGAACAGTAGGCAGTGGTGGGGCATGGGGATGGAGTGTCAAAAAGGAGTGAAAAATATAGGAAAATGTTTTGAGTTGATCCAAACACTGAATTTTATGTTCAGAAGTTTGGTTATACAATATATTATTTCTTCCTTCTAATTTTATATTTATCCTCAAATTTTAAATATATTGAAAGAGTTATATTAAAACCAGTGACATGATCATAGCCACAAAATTACAATCTCCTGGATACAGGATTTTGTGGTGATTGGACCATAGACAAAAACATACTTTCACTGACACAAAACTGCAGCAAAATTAGCTGGAGTTGCAGAATTTCCTCAGTTTCCCATTTTTAAAAATTTATGTTAAAAGACCATTAATTTCCAGGGATATTGACCAACCTCATTAACTAATGCATTATGTGGAAGGTGATGAGAATTTCAATATGAGTTTTTGACTATATGTGAAGAAATGCTGCCTGCGCAATGTACTATGTAGTATTTACGCTCTTGTTGTTACAAATAAAATGAATCTTTGAAACCAAAGGCATCTAAATCTAGAATTTCACCTAAGCAAAATGTATATTATAAAAAATATTTTAAATTAAGCTATATTTTACATACAGTAAAATACATAAATCTTAAAAGTAAAATCTTAAAAGCTTGATAAATTTTTGCATACATATAAACCTCTGTAACCATCGCCAGGTCAAGATATGGACATTTCCTCCCCGCCAGAAAGTTCTCTTCCGCCCCTTCCCTACTGATGCCCATCCTTCCCATACCATTATTCTGCTTCTTCCACCATAGATTAATTTGCCTGTTAAAGATATATTTTTAACAATGTATTTTTTGTTGTTGTTAACAAATATATGAAAGGGAATGATTGCTATTTGGGGACTAGTTTGGGGCAAATGAGTATAAAACAGATTAGTGATTATATATTTAATAACAATAATGATTGGGTCTCACTTTCAAGCAACTAGTAATACTTGATCAAAGCAATTTTTAAAATATTTTCCAACACCTTAGGAGTTGCCGGTAGCTACTATGATTTTATTTACTTTTTGCCTACATTTCTATTAAACAACATGGCTATTCCTTATGAAGAACTTTTTCATAAAAAGAAATTTTTTATATTCTTTCAATACGTTGTTAGAGGACCAAGAGTACAGATTAGACATAGACATTTCTGTCAAGAAGTTTAGAATCTAATATCTATAGATCTTACAGGCCTTTCCTCATTCAGCACTGTTTGCTTTACTAGGCTCTCTCTCCTAAGCAGTATGTTTAAAACCAGTCTAGGATTGGAATCTGGTTCTCCACAACCTTTACCCTATGGTTAGCTCAGCCTAGTAAAAAGAAAAATAAAAGATGTTTCCTTTGATGGTGGGCCACAGGGATGTAGCCACAAAGCCAGATAATCTTGCTCAAGTGGAACTTTGTAGGCCCTGAACAGACGGTTTCTGGGAAAAGCCTGAAGGGCGTGATTTTCTGCACAGAGAAGATGGAGACGAGGCTGGAACGATAATAATTATACTTTGTATGGTTGAGAATTTTCCTGCTTCCTAAGTTGCTTTTGAGAAGGGGCAGAATGTGAATGGAATAAGCTCAACATGGCATTCTTTGGGTGCTGCCTTCCTGGCCTGCTCCCCAACTCTGAACGCTAGAGCTCTGTCTGTAATTGTCAGCTGGGGTCTAGACTAGAGATTGACTAGGCCCTTGGTGACTTCAATCCTGTCATCTAATGTTCCATACTGCCTATTGCTGTTGGTGCTCAGCAGCCTACCCCCACCCCAGCCCTCTATTCCCCTGGTAAAGTGTAACAAAAGCTTCATGAAAGAAAGGGTAGTGATTTCTGATTTCCCTTTAATGTTTTTTTAAAAACTTATTACTCCATCCAAAAAATTCTTGTTTTCTTTCAAAGATGTTTGATTCAATCTCGTCTCTCCAATATCTCAAACTTAAAATTCAAGTTATAAATTGACACCTGAAATTTTGCCTACATATGTTTTCTCTTTTCTCTTAATTATTCTTTTTAAACTTAATTTAAATGAATTTAATTAAACAAATCTTCCTTGGCTTCTATTGTGTGCCTGGCACATATTCTAAGTCCTGGGGAAGCAAAAACAAATAAGAAGCCCACAACCTATACGGCGGAGGTTCTCAGAGGGGATGGGGTCAGGGAGGAAGGATAGACCTGGAGCACTTTTCTTTTTTAAAAATTCCCACTATAGTGGGAATTTTTAGAACCACATGTAGTGAATATTGAGGTGTGGCTATCTCTCTAGCATCTATTTCTCTTTTCTTAGAAACTTCCCTGAATTTTCATTTTGATAGTCACAGCTACTTCATACACTCCTGGTTCTAGGGTGGGGCATGAAGCTCACCCCTAAGGTAGATACCGTATTCTCATGTTCTGACCTCAGTGATTGGTTAACGGTTGTACCACCACAGGAAAGCCAGCCTCAGTGTGAGGCTAATATGTAGAAGACAGAGACCTGGAAAGGAATGGGTCCTTGATGAAACCAATCCTGAAGCCCACTGAAGCCCTAGACTTTCCAGGTACATTAGTCAATAAATCCCTTTTATTTTTAAATTTGTTTTGTTAGGGTAAATATTAAGCTGCTTTAACAAAGACACAAAAAACAAAAACTGTTGCTAAAATAAGATGGTAGTTTATTTCTTTCTTGTATCATGGTTTGGCTTGACCATCTCAGGCTGAGGGAGCAGCTCTATTCTATGAGGTCATCCAGGAACAGGGAGTCCTCCATCTTATTCCTCTCCTATCACTAGGGTGACCTCCTTTTTGGGATGGTTGAAGCTGGGTCACTGCCATGTTTATACCCCAAAGTTTTAAGGCCAAAGCCTAGCAATGGCAAACATTACTTCTATTCATATATCATTGGTCTAAATTTAATCACAAGGTCCTGCCAAACTACAAAGCAGACTGGGAAATGTAGTCTCCAGCTGCATGCCTAACTAGACCTTGATTACCAAGGAAGAAGGGGAAAGTAGGTTTAGGAGACAGCCAGCAATCTGTCACACACTTTAAGTTTAGTTTTCTGTTACTTACATCAAAAGTTGTGAGACATCCTCAGTATAAGAGCAGACATCCATGCTGACCTTTGCATGTAATGAGGTGGGTACTGTAGAAACACAAAAAGTGAAGCATTTCTTTCCCCTTAGGTCTTTCCATAAGGATAAAAATTGCAGTTCTCTGGAACTATTTCTTCCAACATTTGTAGAGCAGATTTAAGCCATTAGAAGGTTCTCGGGGATGTCAGTAATTTTCCTTTGAACCGTTGTCTCAATTTCCTCTAACCTGATCTATTATCTGCTTTTCATTCAGTCTCTTGCTTTACTTCAAAGTACGGTCTCCAAAATGGTCTTTTATTGAATATGTTGAGTCACTATCTTTATGAGCACATGCAAAACTAAAAATGTTTTCCAATTAATCATTGCTTTTGTTTGTTCAAAGGAGAGTACAGAAATAGTCAATGGCATTTATAGAAAAGTACTTCAACCAACCAAAACTTAGTCAATATTTATTATACTCATTGTGCCACACATATGTAAGTGGCTCATGTTAGTCATATAATTTCATTGTAAAACTACAATAATGGAATGTTTTAGTTAAAACCTGAAGAAATGATATTACAATTTTACTTAAAAAAAATTTACCTCCTATTAAAAAATGGTAGTATGCCAGAGCTTATAGATTTTTCTTAGCAGACTTTATTTTTTTAGAGCAGTTTTAGATTCACAGCAAAATTGAGAGGAAGGTACAGAGCGTTCCCATATACCCACTGCCCCCATACATGCATGATCTCCCCATTGTCAATATCCCTCACCAGAGTGACATTTGTAACAATTAATCAACTTACATTTGCACATCATAATCACCCAAAGTCCATGGTTTACATTCCAGAGAGTTGCACTCTTGGTGGTGTACATTCTATGGGTTTTAACACACATGTAATGACAAGTATCCACTGTTGTAGTACCATACAGAGTAGTTTCACTGCCCCAAAGTCCTCTGTGCTCTGCCTATTCATCCCTGCAGCCTCCTACCTCTGGAAACCACTGATCTTCTTACCGCCTACATAGTTGTACTTTTTCCAGAATGTCATATAGTTGGAATCATACAGTATGTAACCTTTACAGATAAACATCTTTCACTTAGTAATATGCATTTAAGTTTTCTTGAAGTCAAGAGATCTCAAATATAGCCATCCTCTTTTTGTAATAGTCCAGCTTCAGGTAATTGTTTTTCCATTTAAAATATTCTGATTTCATATTAGATCTAAAATGAGGCTTTTCAAAGATTTGGGGAATGATTACTGAAGTTTCCTATGAAGCTATTTTCTCCCTTTCTATTTCCAGTATTGTGCTTTCATCATTAATCTCAAAGATTTGCTCTCCTACTAAGGGAATTTCCCATGTAGCATCACTTCTTTCTCTTTTCAAACCCCGTGGCTTATAGACACAAACATACGCACATGTACCTTTATTTGCAAATATGTGTATGTCTTTAAATTTTAAGATTTTAGTATCTTTAAAAATTACAAGATGTTTTCCTTTACCCAACACATCCTCAGCAATTACGACTATGGCTGTTACCTTTTCATTCATCTTCCAAAAAGTTTTCTTAAAGAATTATTAGTGTAGCAGTAAGATGAATTACAACAACAACAACACTACCTCCATTATTTGTTAAAGAAAAATTTAGTAAAAAATCAGAACTATTAATCAGTCGATATTTTATTTATCAACTGCATGATAGACACTATGTAATGACTATATTGTATATTGTATTGGCATGTCATTAAAGTTAATTCATATTGATTAGTACAAAGGTAAAGAAATAGAACAATAAGACAAATATTTATGTTCTCTGCCAGAATTCCAAGCTAGAATACTCATTTCATGCCATATATTATTTAAGTTACCAATCTAAAATCATAGCATAATTTTGTATCTGTGGAATTACAGAAATTTGAAGAAAAATGTAGTTCTTCTTAAGTTGTTTTCCTACACTGACATGTAATTCTTAAATTAATATTACATTTTGAAAGAAATTTATTCATATGTAAAATAGTTCAACAAATAGACTTCCACTTTACAAACTCGCTATTTAAATCTCAAGGACAGATGCACTGAACACTGGTCAGCGGGCTCAGTGGACTTCAGAGCACGGTGCTCACACGCCTCGGTTGCTATGCACATTGATTCAGTGGGGTGTGGGAAGAAAATATTAGAACACATATTTCTTGTTAACTTTTGAAAATCTCATCTATTTAAAATGACTATTTTTTTGAATTCCCATAATGTGTAAGATATTAGTATAGGAACACATACACGCAATTATGAACATGCATGCGTAAATATGTTTGATGGGTGTACTGCCTTCTTTTCTAATAGCATTGCTCAATTTAAAAATTTTGGTAGACATTGATTTTAGAGATAAACTTCATTGTTCTCTATTGTGTGGCTCATACCTACTACAGTACTTGACACAGAGTAGAGCTGCTCAGTAAATATTTGTGAATGAATAATTAATCAGAATGGGTAGGGAAGGGCTCTTTGCATTATTTAAGTCTTGGAATGCCATGGAAACAGTCCCAATGTATAAATAGGCAGAGCAAATGTTTCCCAGACCTGTTTGTTTCAGAATGCTTAGACTTACTGATTGGTGTGACACTGGACTGTCCCAGGAAGCTCAGAACCTTCTGAAATGCATGCCCCCAATTTTGTTTTTAGCTTTATGGCAGAACAAAAACAAAAATAAGAGCAAATAAATAAACTATGTAAGTAGTTGATATGCTGGAATTTCATTTGGACTTAACAATGAAGAGGCGATTAGGAAGGAATTTACTGTTGAATCTAAAAATGTTGATAGGGAGCAAAATGAGGTGTTGACAATGATGCTTACAAAGACATATCTTCTACTAATGTTTAAAGCCTAAAACTTTACGAAGAATGTCATTTAACATTTTTTTACAAGACTTTATACCTTTGAATTTATATAGATTTCTTAGAGTCTTTAAAATTAAGTAGAAAGGCGAAATAGAAATTTAAAGAGGAATTCTGTTTAAAAAGGAATGAGTGACTGCTAGCTTCTCACACAGAAATTATAGCCCTGTTATTTCAGAGGGGATGGTAGTATTTTCTCAGGAAACTGCAGTGTAGGCCTCAGCAAGGTGTAGGAAATAAGATTGCTTATTGACAGTTCAACTTGAAGATCAAAGCAGAAGTATGATTGCATAGGTGTGCAATGTCCTTGGAAAGACAGGAATCTTGGCTGTCCCCAGAGTGGATGAATCGTCATGTCCAAAGAAAGACTATTGCCAGTAGGTAGGGGCTGCTCAGTCAAGGAGCACCTGCTTGCCCAGCAGCTGGACTTCAGAGTATTTGACCTCAGATGAGTTCTAGTGTAGTTATGGATGCAGGGGTGTTACCAATGGACTTTCAAGGGTGTTTTTTGTTTTTGTTTTTTTAAACCAAGACCTTCCCTATTCTGAAGTTCAAGTTATTGTTTCTGCTTAATTTGATTCCATCCCAACAATAGTCCTTCTGAACAAGGGGCTTTCTTCTGATTTGGTCTCATACCAAATGGGCTCACCAACAAGGAGAAAAATATACTGATGATATAAATTTGGGTCCTTTCTGATTCCTGTGATAGTGATTAAGTGAACTAACCAACTCGCTTCTGATGATGTTTGGGTTCAAGCTGAGAAGGGTGCCATGCTGAAGATGCAGGCACTGCAATCTATGAGACAGAGTTCTCATGATAGATGAGCTGGCGTCTTCCTCCAGTTCAGATTCATTTTAGGAACCATGAACCTTATTCACGTCTTATCATTTCTGAATGAGGACAAAAGCAAAATATTTGGCATTTTAAAATGTTAAAAGGTCGGGCTGAATCCAGAATTTAGCAATCCAATGAGCTCCAGCCAGCCTCCCCTTGAAGAACTTAGCCTAGCTACCTCTTCTGTGCTCTCTCCCTAACCCAAAAACGAATTTGTACACAAAGCACAAAGTATGTCCACCTCTGCATGAAAGAACAATCAAAGAAAGTGCAAAAAAGACTCAAAGAATAACTTGGACGTTTGTTATGAGTTTTGTTAAAGAGATGGCACCGTAATTTCACACTGTGCCTCATATAGCCAAGTGCCCCCCACATCTGTGAGCAGCTCTCCTTCTCCATGTTTTCACCCTTGGAGCAGCTGTATAAAAATCAGTCTCCCCACGCCCTTCCCTTTGCAGGTGGTCCTCTCTTCACCCACACACCTGCATTTCAGTTCTCAGCCCTCATCCTACCCCTTTCAAAATCCTGCCTGACCTCTGGCCTGCCGTCTCCTGGGAAGAGCCGTCTGCCTTGTCTCTGAGTGCTCTCCTCCTTCTGAACAGTCCTCCTGAGATTCTGGAGAGAAAATTCCTTTACTTCAGTACATCAGGGAGAACAAAACTTTCTTGGAAAGACAATCTTTGAAATGATGTGTCATTTTTGTTTTAAAAATAAGTGAGTACCAAATGGGTGGTTTCTTATTTTAGCATAGGCACAAATTCTTTAAAAATGTAAAAATGTATTGAGAGCAAATGATTGTTTAAACCTTTGAATTTGGTAATAAGTGACATGTTACAGGTATAAAGGGAAGGGCTTTGAAAAGAATTGCAAGGGATATTTGAAAACATTTGGTAATAAAGGAATACTTAAAAGAATTGTATTCATTTTTTTAACGTTACGTAGCCAGTTGTTAGAAAAACATTCCTCTTAATCTCAGGCCATGATCCAGGTTACTGTATTATTTTTTTTAATAATTAGGGGTTGGTCTGGTCACGCAGTGGTTAAGTGTGCACATTCCGCTTCAGTGGCCCAGGGTTCGCCTGTTCAGATCCCAGGTGCAAGCCATGCTGTGGCAGGCATCCCACATAGAAAGGAGAGGAAGATTGGCATGGATGTTAGCTCAGGGCCAGTCTTCCTCAGCAAAAAGAGAAGGATTGGTGGGAAATGTTAGCTCAGGGCTAATCTTCCTCAAAATAAATAAATAAATAAATAAAAATAATTCAGTGGTCTTTTGTTTTTCTATTATTACACAGTACTGTGAGTTCATTGTACACTTTTTTTCAGCTTTATTGAGATATAATTGACATATAACATTGTGTAAGTCTAGGGTGTACAACATGCTGATTTGATACACTTATATACTACAAAATGATTACCTCATAGTATTAGCTATCACCTCCATCACATCACATAATTACCATTTCGTGTGTGTGTGTGTGTGTGGTGAAAATATTTAAAATTTACTCTCTTAACAGCTTCCAAAGGTTACTATATTTTGTTTTTATTTTATTCTAAAGAAAACTGCTTGGCTAGACTTGACCAAAGTCAAGTGATATAACCCTAGGAAAGTCATTACATTTCCTCATGCACTTCAGTTTCTCCATCTGTAACATAGGATTATAGTTGCCCTGTTACAGGGATTAAATGATAGAATTAATATATGTGTAATAGGGAAAATTTCACAGCTTGCACCACTTCATTCCTAGGGTAAAAGTTAAGGGTCAGTTGCCCATATGCTAGAACATAAGGTGAGATTTTAGATTTTTTTCCCCTCAAAATTATTTATCCCTCCAAAAAAGATAGCAACCTTAAATTCAAGTCTCATATTATAGGACATTCTTTCAATAGTTTCATGTTGGACAACAAAGAACCGTTTGGGGAAGATCTGCCAGAAACAGCTTTAATCAATGTTAATTTCAATTGTTTATAAAGGTCACTCTGGAGAATCGGTTACACAAATAGGAGGCAGAGAAATTTAACCCAGCTGTAATCATGATTCCCGGTACAACCTCTCAAATGCAAGTGTTGAATGTCATTGTAAATAAGGCTTAAAGGTCACTTTAAAAAGCAATAAATTAAGTGCTTATATTATGGAGAAAATAACAAGTTGATTCTTATGGCTTGGGATAACATTTCAGTACACGCAGTTTGACTGGATTAAATACGCTGTACTTGAAACTAGTTAGAAAGAAATGAACTTGATGTGTTTTGGAGAACTGTGTTAGACGGCTCAACAATGGCTCTATTGATGGCAAAGACATCCTTGTCAAATGTGAAGAATTTTCATGAACTCAGAGAGTGGGGAAAAATAAATCTGCATTTTAAAAAGCAATATAGGTCCTATGTAATGTGTGCTTCCGAGTATGATTGTGTGATTAAATTGAGAAATTCAATATCATAAGAAGACATTTGACTATTTCTTCTATAGTAATCATTTACATACATATTTAAGTTGGCCAAAAACTCTTTAAAGGGGATCTTCTCTTTTGGAATTCTCAGATCTCTTATATTCAGATATGTATGGTATCTTGATGAATGTCTTCTTGGAGAACTTGTGACTCTGGAGATCGGGGGAGAAGCTGGCTTGTCCCTGGGAGAAGGGCACAAGAAGGGAGGAGGGCAGGGAGGCTGGAACCTCTGGAAGGAAGGAGGCAGGACTCCCGATGGGGAGAAGGGTCAGGGCACGTTCCCAGTGATGGAGACACTCAAGGACAGGAAAAGATCAGAGATGAGTATGTTCATCTGAGGTTACCTGTGTGCTGCACTGCAAGCCCTTCCTAAGTCTCTCGTCACCCCAGGTCTTCAGAAATTCTACAGACTTTCATACGCTTTACGAGAGCAGAGTTTTTTGTGGAACTCAAGAAGAGGGATATTTTGCGTCTGAATTAACACTGGAACTGGAGCAGAAGGAGCCCGGAGGCTGAAATGACCTTAAGAATATAGACTATTTCCTGTCCTCTCACCTTGTACTTGTGGGAGATGAGGAAGGCTCAGAGCTTTCCCCGAGCAGAGGTCAGATCGGTTTCTCCCAGACCCGCATGGGAACGGGGCCCAGATGACATGTGGGCCACAAGCACGTGCAAGTTGGGAGCACTAAAGCACTTCTTAAAGTTAAGATGATTGTTATTACTTTCTGTCCAATAACTTGTAGCAAAAATTTAACTACTTCTGATACAAGTATAATGGAGTATTTTAAGTGTCCAGTTCTATTCTATGACTTAAAAAAAATTATGCTTGAGGCCCTTGTGTGTTTTTATAACTCATTAGTTTTCTCTTATCTCATTTGAGCCCCGTTTTCAAAGAAAGAATATTTAAGTAATTGACTGCTAATTTGGAAATAAGCGCTTTATGAAATAAAATAAATGTCACATTTTTGTTGAAGTCAAGCCTGTCACTGAGTGGGTGTGGATCTTCCTCACTTAGTTTTTACATGATGTTTAAGTGCTTTTGCTAGAGTCGCACACTTGCTCTCTTTTTCTGGGTGCAATTTTATAATTTAGTTATTGCCTTCATTTTACGAAGAGCCATGTTAGAAGTTCAGCTTTCTTATTTATGTTACCAGAAAACTTTCCTCAGGAACATAAACACTAGGAGTAGAGGACATCGGCTTAGCGGACCCAAGTGGAGGAAGGCTCAGGTAAGAGCTTTCGGCAAAGGACTTCTCAAAATTAACAGAAAAAGCATTACCTTCAGGAATCACAACTTCTTAAAAATCAACAAGATGGAATTAAAATACGTTCTAATTGTAATGTAAAATCATCTCCTTTATAAATTTCTGGTTTCCATAACAATAAAAAAGCTTTCATCATTTTTGGTAAATGAAAGTGTCATTTTATAAGCTTTGGTGAAATAAAAAAAGCACTTATGAAGTTGCTTCTGTTAGTGGGTATTGCTAAATTAGTCAGTCTTGATTGAGCCATTTTACTTTTTAAATAATTTTAAGCGTGAATCTGTTTTGAAAGCGTGCATCTAGCTTATGCAGGACTAAATAATTAAGGGGGAAAAACCAAGTTGAAAGCTGAATGTGCTTTGCCGTTTACTGTCCTGTGCAGTAAGGACTTATTTTTGAGGAGGATTAAGATGGAGGAGTGTGGAGGGGCAGGACACCACTTTTTTAGTTACAAAGGATATTTACTGTGATCCTTATGTTTCTTGTTATCTTGGATCTATTTCTGTAAAACTTATAGTAGCTATTTTCTTAAAAAAAGAATTTGAGGCCTAACTGCTGATATATAATTATAGCAGTGTTATGATGTCTCCTGGTATAATGCACTATAATCAAAGTTGTGCACTCCCTGATTATATAGCCAATTCTTCTACCAACCATGAAACGGTTGATAGGAATGTTCTTGAGAAATAATTTTTCTCCTCCTTATCAGTCCTTCACGAAAGCTGCTTCTGTGTGTACTGCAAAATCTTGAAGACCTTATCCCTCAGATGCTCACTATCTTGTATATCAAGCTTCATGTGAGGAATTTCTTTTAGAATTTAGTTTTGAGGCCCCAATCTTCCCTACTGATGGAGAAGAATGAGAAGTCAGAGAGAGGCAACCAGAGAGAAGTAATTCAAAAAAGAATTCTGGGGAAAAAAATTGTCTTTGGCCAACTTTGTTTATAATATGTTTGTCCTTCACACTGGAAAGCTCTTTTGTTCATCCCTGAGGACTCCATTTTGTCCTGGAGGTTGGAGCAGCATCTGTAACCCCAGGTTCTCATGTTGCGCACCCCACTTCTCGTGCCTGTGGCCGACACTGCTGGTTAATTTAGGTGTTCCTTCCTAACATGACCTCAGATTCTTGGCAATACACAGGATTGGCAGCTCCTGCCAAGCAGTCTTCATTGGCTTACAAGATGCAACCCATCTGTCATCTTCTGGTTAGAAGGTGTGACTAACAATTCCCCTTTTAAAACTTTTTTTGATGTTTTTGTGAAGACATTGAAACCTTTTTATCAGATTTGCAGATGACCTCATGGCGTGAAGACTGTTAGGAAAGCACCTTAGCGTTGTGCAAAGCAAAGTGCTCTGGGTACAAGTGCAGACCTTGACACCCAGTGTGACACTGCCCAAACCACCTTCCTTCTTGTCTTATTTTCCCTTGTGTAAGATGAGTATCATAATGTACCACTTAGGTCTACAGTTAAAATCTAGTTTAACAATGACTGTGACAATCTTTGCAAAATGTCCTATGGTATATACATGGAGGCCAGTGTTAATTTTATGTTTTCCTTGGAAAACTGTGAGACAGGCGTATGTTTTACCCTTTTGTTTTAGTCTGCTTGGGCTGCCAGAACAAAATACAACAGACTGCATGGCTTAAACAACAGAAAATTGTTTCCCCACAGTTCTGGAGGCTGGAAAGGCCAAGATCTAGGTCCTGCAAGGTTTAGTTCTGGTAATGGCTTTCTTCCTGGCTTGCAGATGGCTACCTTCTCGCTGTATCCTCACACGGTGGAGAGAGAGCTCTGGGGTCTCTTATTTTAAGGACACTAATCTTATTGGATCAGGGCCCTGGTCTTATGACCTCATCTAACCTTAATTACTTCCATGAAGACCCTATCTCCAAATACAGTCACATTAGGGGATAAAGTTTCAACATACGAATTTTGTGGGGACACAAATACTCAGTCTATAACATCTGTATATCTTGAACCCTTGATCCAGGAATGTCTGACAGTCATGTTAACAAGTCTGAGCCTGGGCACAGGGAGGCAGTGTCTATTTTTGCTATGCCAGGAGAATACAGGGAGGTCTGACCCAGGAGGGCCAGGCAGATAAGTGTAGTTCTTACAGTATTAGGAGAAGCCACATTAAATTTTGAGGCAAGTGGTGCCGAGAAATTTGAGTCCAAGAGTTCAAGGAAAAGAAGTGGGATCCAGCTTTGGAGGCTGGGGATAGCACAGCTGCGGATACCTGGGGATCAGGCCCTGGCTCACTTTCTCACAAGGCCCCTCTCAGGAATCTAATAGTGGAACGCCACAAGGCCTCGAGAGACCCATCCCAAGGGCACTGAAGCTCCAGGATGTAGCAGCCATCATGAAACCCTACATATGGCTGGGGTAGATATGACTAACGCTGCTATCTGCTCATTATCTAGGTAGAGCTATAGTTGAACAGACACTCACCCCTCACAGACAACTGAAGCAGATTCGTTCGTTAGACCCAAAGAGCTGGAAATTTTCCCTCCCTCCTCTTCCCTACCCCTCCACTACCCCTTTCCTACCCCATCTCCTCCTTCTGCTTCTCTTCCTCATCTCCCTCCCCTTCTCTTTCTTCTAGAACATTTTATGGGAATATTTGGCTAAAGATTAGGGAAGATTCCCTTATCTCTGCTAGGCCTCAAATATATTAATAAAGTCTTTTTATACAGCAGTGAATAAAAGTCTCCAAATGCCAAGAGAGAGTCATCAGTCAAATTTTTAAATAAAGTTGCTTCATTGTTTACTCAAGAAAAGGTGAGGTAATAGTCAGATGTTAACTGCACTGGTTTCTCAGCTCTGACGGATGAGGCCTTGCTTCTTCGACTGTTTCAAAGATCTGAACAAAAACACATCTTAGGAAGGAGAGACCCACAGAGGGTCGTCCACGGTCAAGATCTGCGGTAAAACCTAGTCACTCTTCCTCCCCCTTGAGATGAGATAACTCTCTCTTTTACACCCAAGATGGATAATCGACAGTGAGTTCATCATCTACCACTTTCCTGTTCTCATCTGGGGTGATGAGAGGCCAACTTCCTTTACTCTCTGACAGATTTACAAGGTCACAAGCATGCAAAATTGCGGGAGAGAAACCAAGCACTAGAGCATATTATGCTTTTGTTCTTCTTCCCTTGTTTTTACTTCCATAATTTACCTCATGGGATTGGGCCCTGTTAAGCTTGCCATGTCAGGCTTTCCTGGAGAGTGGGTACCCACTGCATGTGTTCACAGACTGCACAGGGCTGGACGCTTTCTCTGTGTGATTTAGGGGATTAGGCAGAAGACTTCTTGGATGGAACGCAAGAGCCCATTCTGAAAATGAAATCTCACATAGGATCCCAATGTGAAGAGCATGCGAAAGTGGAAATGCTTTGCTGGGGCTGGGGACGGGGTGGGTTCAGAGAATGAGGTTGTAGGCTCCAAGAGGCACACTTTGAGAACCACTGGCTTTGGGCAAGGGCTCCCCAGCAGACTCACTTACTGCGTCCTATCCAGGATGGTGGAGCTAAGAGGAGAGCCTGGATTTTACAGGACAAATTTTAGCTCAACTTGGAAAACAAAAGAAACAGAAATAGAGACATCCTTGTTAGGAGTTGTATAACAATGGCATAGATTCTTTCACAAAGCAGCGAACTTCTGGACACTTTTAAATATTGAAGAAGGGGTGGTTGCCACTTTTAGGGACATGACAGTAGAGTTTTCCTCATCAGGTGGGGCTATGGCTCAGATGACATCCGATTGTTCATTATAACTCTAATTTTCATGGATTCTCTGATTCTGTATGACATCTTAGCAGGTGGCAGAGACCACAGGCAACTGAAATATAGGGAAGTAATCAAGGAAAACAATTTTGAGTATATGATTATATGAATTATGACTGTAGGTTCCACTTCTGGCCACAGAAATTTCTCAATACCAATACACACAAAGGCTGCCTACTGTCAGTGAGGGCCACCTAAGCTTTCCGGCATTAACATACCAAGTCAGCCTAATTTTCATCTATACAAAAATAGCACAAGTGTGAAGAGCAGTAGTCCTAGGTGAAACAGTCATAGAAAGGAGCACTTCACTACAGAAAGCAGGACCCGGGGCTTCCACAGCAGGATGGCCCTGCTCCCACTGCAGGCATGCATGCCATTGCTGTGTTTTCCCCACACTCGAAACTTGAGGATCTGGCCAGAGACTCTCGATCCTAGTCAACTCTGACAGTATGATTTGCTCCACAACAACAGCCCAGGTGTCCTGGGAGGAAGAAAGCATTCATTCTTACAAGGTGACCGACCAATGGACCGATGCAGCTACCCACCTAGAGACCCCACCCCTCAGAAATGTATGTGTAGGGGGAGGAAGGTGCACATATTAATAGAAATGATTCTACATTTGTAGTATAACTCTGTCTTAACTATAAGAGAAGGCTACTCCGGTCAATTTCCACTTATTACATCAAGGCCATGGATGTTACACTGTTCACAGTCCATGTCAGACCCATCAGGAGCTTTGAAAGAGTAGTTTCAACATCTCAGTACTTTGAAATCATTTCCAGAGAATCCCCAGTCCAAACTGGACTCCTCTGGCAACGAGAGGATCCCCAGTGATTATATTAACCAGACAAGTCTTGCTCACCCCCAGACCACCCAGCTGCGGCAGAGGCCATCAGGATGGATCTGTGGTGTCTCACTCTGGCTGATTCTGACAATGGAAGGACTGAATGGGGGCATTAGGACATTTCTCTTGCCAGTATGGGGGACAGTGTGATGTGGAGTGGGATTGGATATTGTTTTAGGTTCAATTTTTAGCATGCCCTGGGCCTTTGCGTATTGAAAGCTCAGGTCTTCCATGCTGATAAGTCCCTGCTCTAAGGGCTTGGTCAAATCGGTACCATCTCTGCCTCAATTTCCTGTTCAGCACTTCAGTTCTCTGGGGAGCTGTATAGCCCAGCACAGTTCTTAAACCTGGGCTTAAAGGCCCCTGCCCTGAGCCCTGGACTTTGGACAGCTTGCATATCACAAAAAACAAGTTGCAGAGACTAGAATTTTTTTGGATGTTTAGTAACTGATAGAACAAATGGGAATTATAAGAGAGTGATTTATGAGCTTAACTGGGTGTCCATCCAGCCCAGAGGATGCAGGGCCGAGAACCCTCACCTTTGAGAGTGGTGGTGAGGGGTGGGTAGAAAAAAATCACAACCTCTGTCCTGGGAAACCAAAGAGAGGGAGTAGTTGTTTTTATCTGAAGCTGGCCCCGATTCATTCAAAGTGGTATCTAAGCAAACTGGATTCCATGAATAACTGTGCTCTCTCCCTCTCTTTTGGGAGGTGCTAAAAATTCTGAGAAGGAAAAGTTCATTGTGAAAAGCAAAACTGGCCCCCTTCAGCATTCAGGGGAACTTGTCAGCATCATAGACTGGGCCCAGTTTCTGCTCTGCCTTGCCCCACCCCAGCAGATCTGTGCTAGACCAGGAGAGGGGCTTGATCCTTCAGCCATCAAGTCTCTAGGGCAATATCTGGGAAACTGTTGGGAGAGGGGGTGCCTTGGAAGAGAATGTGAGCCCACAATACACTTTTGCCAGTCCCCTGTGCTGGCTTCCATGAGGGAGAATGGATTCTGCTTCTGAGATTCTGGTCTTGGTCTGGGGTCTGACTCAAGAGGCTGATCACCTGGAAGAACAATGCTACTGCCTACCCTTCTGCGTTTGAATTGCTACTGCTTAGAAGCTTCTGCTGCTTTTCCCTTCTTCTCTAGAACACCCACCATCACCACACCACCACAACAACCACCACATTGGACCAACTTGGATAACTCAGTCAGCCTGAGCGAAACTCCTATTTGTCTAGGATACTGGATACGAAGTAAAATCAATTCTCTGTTAACCCCATTTCCTCCCAGACCTGATTTCCTGGTAAAAAAAAAAAAAGATTTCAGAAGACCCACAGGCCAGGTGAAAATTCTGGATTGGTCACTATAATTAGTTGCCTAGGGCTGCCACACAAAGTACCACAGAATCGATGGCTTACACAACAGAAATTTATTTTCTCATGATTCTGGAGGCTAGAAGTCCAAGAGCAAGGAGTTGGCAGGATTGACTTCTCCTGAGGCCTCTCTCCTGGCCTTGCAGGTGGCCACCTTCTTTGTGGCCTCACACGGTCTTTCCTCTGCGCACACATCCCCGGTATCCCTCTCTTCTTATAAGGACAACAGCCATATTGGATCAGGGTCTACCCTAATGACTTCATTTTAACTTCATGACTTCTTTAAAGACCAAATCTTCACATACAGTAACATTCTGAGGTCCCGGAGCCTGGGACTTCAACATATGAATTTTGGAGGGGACATGATTTACCCCATAACTGTCACTTATCACCTAAGTGACTTTGGGAAAGTTATTCAACCATCCTGAGCCTCAGTTTCTACAACTGTAAGGTAAGGAGAGGAATATCCACCCTCTGAGGTTGTTATGAGAAATAAATACACACTATACGTAAGTAGCCAAAATGGTCCTTGGCACAGAATAGAGCCACAGACCCTGAGAGCCAACTTGACTTCTGTGGAGTGGCTGAATCTGTGCTCAATGGCTTGGCTTCCACAAGTCACTCATACGACCGTGTCTGTGTGCGCATGTGAATGTGGGCAGAAAACATATGACTTCTAGATAAGCACTCACATATGTACCTTTTTAATTTCTAGTACAAGTATTTAGAATTTAGTTTGAGGAAATCGCCCTATACAATTTCAGAAATGAGAGTGACAATCAAATTCAGGTCTTAGAAAATGAAGGAAGGCCTGTTTTCATTTTGCTGCATTTTTTTTTTTTAAATCTTTCAGAACTTTGGAGTGAAGCAATTCAAATGATGTTCCCTAATGGTCTTTGGTGTGCATTTTACAAACTGAAGAAACAGAACAAGATAGAAGAGAGAATCTACCATTGGTATAATGGATTTCATTTTCCTTCTTTCTTTTTATAATATATTGTTGTTGAAGTGGATTCCCACAGGAATAGAATTTCCTTCATGAAAGTTGAAATGAAACCGAGGAGCTCTTCGCACAGAGACGGCTATGTGATTTCAAACACGCTTGCTATTCATCTCCACAATGAGAATGGGTTTTCTGTGACATAGCTCTGAGGAACGTGGGCATCATGGCTGGGGTTATCGAATAGGGCCAGGTCCGTCTCAGGGAAAAACAACAACAGAGAGAAAATGAGCTACAAGAGAATTTGCTTTTCCTAATGCCCCTGGTCGTACCCAGCTGGTAAATCCCAGAGGCTCTGAGCAAGTCATCAGACAGCTCAGGAGGAGTGATCAGGTCCAGAGCCACTCCTGCAGCCTGATTCAGAGGCGGGGTGTTTGGGTCTGAGGACGGGCGCCTCACTCCATGGGCAAAAGCACATGGAGGGGGCGAGGAACGGAGGCACTGCACTGCTGGTTTGCTGTCTTTCTCTAACAAGTTTGGGGGCCTTTTCAGGACATGTTGAATTCATTTTTGGCAGTCATTTCCCATTCTATTCAGTGAGATAGTTCTGCTGCCCTGGTAGCTGGTCCGAGAAGTGCAAATAGCTGCCCAAATGTCCTTATGCCTTCGTCCACTTCTCCCATCTTCCTGACAGCCCTAGGCCCAGTCTTTATCTCTGGGCAATGGCAGCCGCTCCTCACCTGTGTCCCCACCCTTCTCAAATCCATGCTCCACACTGGAGCCAATGTGTCTTCCAGATAAAGCTCCAAATCCTTTGTTGATCTCATCGGGATGCCAGATAAAATACAGGATATCCAGTTAAATTTAAGTTTCAGATAAACAATGAATAATTTTCTAGTATAACCATGACCCATGCAATACCTAGGACACACTTATACTAAAAAGTTACTTGATGTTAATCTGAAATTAAAATTTAACTGGACGTCTCGTATTTTTATGAGCTAAATCTGGCAAATCAGGGCCCGGCATATTTGGCCCACACTTGCTTTTATAAAACTCTTTGAATATAAAACCTGTTGGTCAGCTGCTTGCAATTCCCCTAAACAGGGTGCTCAGTCTGGGTTTCCCCGAATAGACCCTGTGAGAAGGACTGGAATGCAGGCACTTTATTTGGGATGCACAGAAGACACTGATAAGGAGTAGGGAAATGACACAGGAAAAGGGAGCAAAGGTGAATGGAGCTGAATCCCTGGGGAAGTTCTAGGAAGCACTGGAAAAGACACTCAGGATGATCCCATCAGATGGGAGAAGGAACTGGGATATTTACATATCACGTGCACCACCCTGTCATTGATGGAGGACTCCTCTTGGAAGTGTACTTCCTCTCAAGCTTTTTACCAGCATTTCCCAGAAGAGGGAGGAATGGCTTTCTGCCGCCTGGGGGAAAACTCTCAGATGGAGATGCAGATACTGGCAGGTCAAAGTGCACTGGAAAACAAGGAAATTTTCAAGCCCAAGGGACAGGGGCAGGGCAGCCACAGGCCTGCTACACGGACAATGGTTTTCCTCTTCTAGGTTCCTTTTCTTTGCTACTCTGGTGAGATATTCCACGTTCATAGATAGGAAGACTCAATATTGTTAAGACGTTAGTTCTTCCCAACTTGATCTATAGAGAATCAACACAATCCCAATCAAAATCTCAGCAAGTTATTTTGTGAATATCTCACTTTGATTCTAAAATTTACGTAGCAAGGCAAAAGACCCAGAACAGCCAACTCAAAATGTTAGGACAAGAACAAAGTCAGAGGACTGTCCTGTGCAACTTCAAAACTTCCTCTAAAGCTACGGTAATCAAGACAGCGTGGTATGGGCAAAGGAATAGAAAATAGATCAACGGAACAGAATAGAGCCCAGAAATGGACTCCCATCAATATAGTCAATTGATCTTTAACAAAGGAGCAAAGGCAACACAACGAAGCAAAGATAGTCTCTTCAACAAATGGTGCTGGAAAAAATGGACTAGACCAAAAAAATGATTCTTGACACAGACTACTTTTCACAAAAATTCATTCAGAATGGATCAAACACCTGAATGTGAAACAAAAAGTTATAACACTCATAGGATATAACAGGAGAAAACCTAGGAGACCTTGGTATAGCAATGACTTATTGATACAACTCCAAAGGTACTATCCGTGAAGGAACTAATTGGTAAACTGGACTTCATTAAAGTTAAGACTTCTGCCCTGTGAAAGACAATGTTAAGAAAATGAGAAGACAAGCCACAGACAGGAAGAAAATATTTTCAAACACACATCTGATAAAGGATTGTTTCGAAAACATACACAGAATTCTTAAAACTCAACAATAAAAAAATGAACCACCCAATTAAAAAATGGGCAAAAGATCTGAACAGACACCTCACCAAAGAATATATGTAGATGGCAAATAAGCAAATGAAAATATATTCCACATCATCTTTCACTAGGGAATTGTAAATTAAAGCATCAGTGAGGGTCCGGTCCAGTTTTATAGTGGTTAGGTTCACATGCTCCACTTCAGCGGCCCAGGGTACCTGGGTTTGGACCCCAGGCATGGACCTATACACTGTTCATCAAGCCATGCTGTGTTGGCATCCCACATACGAAATAGAGGAAGATTGGCACAGATGTTAGCCCAGGGACAATCTTCCTCACCAAAAACAAAAACAAAAAACCCCACTATAGTGAAATACCACTACATACCTGTTAGAATGGCCAAAATCGGAGACACTGACAAAACCAAACATGTGGAGAATTGAAGCAACTGGAACTCTCATTCATTGTTGATGGGAATGCAAAATGGTACAGCCACTTTGGAAAACAAGTTAGCGGTTTCTTACAAAACCAAACGTGCTCTCACCATATGATCCAGCAATTGGCTCCTTGGCATTTATTCAAAGGAGCTAAAAACTTATGTCCACACAAAAACCTGCACATGAATGTTTATAGTAACTTTATTAGTAATTACCAAAATGTGGAAGAAACCAAGATGCCCTTCAGTAGCTGAATGGTTAAATAAACTGTGGCCCACCCAGACAATGGAATATTATTCAGCGCTAAAAAGAAATGAGCTATCAAGCCATGGGAAGACATGGAAGAACCTTAAATACATGTTATTAAGTGAAAGAAGCCAACCTGAAAAGGCTACATATTGTATGATGCCAACTATATGGAGCTTTGAAAGAGGGAAAACTATGGAAACAGTAAAATGATCTGTGATTTCCAGGGGGTCGGGGGGGGCGTGAATATGCAGAGCACAGAGGATTTTTAGGATGGTGTAACCATTCTGTATGTTATACAATGGTGAATACATGTCATATACATTTGCAAAAACATATAGAATGCACAACACCAAGAGTGAACCTTCATGTAAAATATACACTTTGAAAGATGATATATGTCAATGTAGGTTCATAGATTGTAGCAAATTTACTACTCTGGTGGGGGATGTTAATAATGGGGGAGGGGCTGGCCCAGTGGCGTAGCAGTTAAGTGTGCACATTCTGCTTCGGTGGCCCGGGGTTCGCCGGTTCGGATCCTGGGTGCAGACATGGCACTGCTTGGCAAGCCATGCTGTGGTAGGTCTCCCACATATAAAGTAGAGGAAGATGGGCACAGATGTTAGCTCAGGGCCAGTCTTCCTCAGCAAAAGGAGGAAGATTGGCATCAGATGTTAGTTCAGGGCTAATCTTCCTCAAAAAAAAGAAAAAAATGAGGGAGGTCGTATGTGTGTTGGGACAGGAGGTGTATGGGAGTGCTCTGTACTTTCCACTCAATTTTGCTGTGAACCTAAACCTGCTCTAAAACATGAAGCTTATTAAAAAGAAGTTCGGTTGCACGAAGGTTTTACTTTTTCCCCCATCCTCCATTATCCTCCTTGGACCCAGTCATTTCCTGAGGTGAGGATGATAGATAAGGCCTTTTAGTAAGGCTGACTGAAAGAACTGCCAAAAAGATCTTAACCAGATAGTGTGGTTGGCTTGCAGGTGCCTCCTAACGCAGGATTAGGAGCTCTTTCCTTCCCTAGCCCTGCCTTGATTAGGAACAATCTATCACAAGAGGCTGAACAACAGGTAGAAGAAGGTGAACTCTGTAAAAGAAAGTGAAGCCATTGTTATATGATCCCAATCCTATGCAATGTCCCAGATAGACAAAACTGTAGAGATGGAAACTAAGCTAGGGTCGCCAGGGGCTGGAGGGAAGGGGCCATGAGTAGTGACAACTAAGTAGTATGGGGCTTTTTTCGGAAGTGATGAATGTGTCCTAAAATCAATTGTGGTGATGGTTGCACAAGTCTGTGAATATACTAAAAACCATGGAAGTATGTGCTTTGAACTTTATGGTGTGTAAACGACACCTCAATAAAGTTGCTAAAAAATAAAAGAGGATGAGGCAAACAAAAGCAAAAATGATCAAGGGGTGGGAGGGAGGTGGAAGGAGAGAAAAGAGATCAAGAGGGAAGGCGTTTTCCCGGCTGTCCTCTAGCTTCCAACTTCAAAGGAATGGCCATCTGCGGATGCCCTGGCAGTTTAAAAGTTCGGTTTCAAGTTTGTAAGGAACTACAGACAAATAAGAGTCAAGAAGCCAATCCTGAGCCTCAGTCCCTCTGTGAACTATGTAAGGATTGGAATAATCAACTTGAACCAAAGGAAGAGACATTTTGCACGTGTTCTGGACTCCCTCCGTGTGCCTGTCTGTCTAAGAGTGCGGTTGTTTGGGACCAGCCTCCTTTCACAATAAAGTGAAACTCACAATAGGAAGTCACCTCTTTTTGAATCCCTTTTGATGTTTTAAATTTTAACTTAGGATCAAACATGAGCCTCAGAGAGCTGTATACCGAGACTGTATTCTTTGGCCCCCATAAAATTGCCTTTATTTAATTGTGCTTTGTCACTTTGCCATCTGCCTCTATTGAAGAATGCATTGAACAAACAGCCCTTGAAACTCAACATCTTCTTTATTGCAGGGGTGGTTCTCCAAAGCACGTCCACAGACCTGACTGCCTCAAAAGCACCTGAGGCTCTGGTCAAATGCACAGATGCAAAGCTGCTGAATCATAACCCTGAGACAGGGGCCCAGGGTTATGAGTCTGTATCTTAACGTACAATTTTATATGTTGACAAAGGCCCTCTTCTGTTGCATATCTCACCTGTTAACCACTACAGTACATCACGTATTCCTCCTTTATAATAAACCATGGAAGACAGCTCTCTCACCTCAGTTCTAGGAACAATTGTTCTGAACCAATCACCTCATTTCCGTCTACATTCCAACCACCACCAACACAGGCCCTAAGATAGTGAATTTTGTAATTGATCATCTTTTCCTCTCTAATTCACTATCAAGAGAGTCAAAACCAAATTTTCCACCTGTTTATACGTGATGTGCTAATGTTCAACTAAAATAGTTTCCCTTTACTCCAATTATCCCATTCATTTATTTCATTCTGCTTCTTACACATCTTTGTAAGTCATCTCAAATACTTTTTACAACAAGGGGCTGTAAATAAGTTAATATGTGAGATCTTAGCCTAAAGTGTCAGGATCCTGAAGTCAAGGAATCAGAGGCTCATTTCATCCAGTCCTGTGCCTCTCCTCCTTCAAATGTGTTATGCCATCACTGTCTCCAGGGGACAACTGTACATCATTGTCATCTGAAGAGCAGAAGTGCATACAGGTTATTCCTCAGTTTGTTAGCCATAATATTAAGTATGGAGATATCATAACACCCCTACAGTTTTAGAAGAAACTGAGGCCCAGAAATAGTAACTAATCAACCCAAAGTTATTCAGGGAGTGAGAAAGCTGGGATAAGAAGGCAGATCTTGATTCTTCACTCAGTCCTTTGCTTATCACAACGTAACCACATCACTTACCAATTTGCTAATTTCTAGGGATCAGTCAAGGAGAGTCATTGCTTCTCATTCCAAGTAGACTTATTTTCTAAACACCAACCTAAGGGGTGTGCTCTGGATGACCCAAGACTTAAGCACTAGGAAGACCTCACTGCTTGGAGTTAGCACACGAAAGGAGTTGGGCGCTCAGGGGTCATAGAGTGACCAAGTGTTAACCAGCCCGGAAGTCCACAGGCCTTTGCCTCATTGCCCTCTGGGTCAGTCTGGCCCTCCTCCACGTTATCCCTATTATTCCAATCTCTCCTCTCCTTTCAGTGGGAGCACCTATCAGAAATATGAGAATCCTCATATTTCTGCAGAGAAGCTCAGTATGATATGAGCATTTTCTTATCACAGAGAAGATAGCAAAGAGAAGACAGTTCTTTGAAGAACATTTCATTGATGGGCTTTTTCCCCTTAAAAAACATGAAAGATTTGGTCTGAGAAGCCCAGATACTAGATGGAATCCTTCATACTTTGGAGTTTCCAGAGACCAAAGTGGGTGTAAATTCACAACACTCAGAAGGGCATTTTATTTATATTATATGTCAATTAGTAATATTGTAGATGTCCTAAAATTGGTTATGGTTATATATTGCAATAATTTCTAATCCATTACTCATAAAATCAGTGATGAAATTACAAAATACAGCAACAGACCTAATTCCTCTTGAGTCAGTCCATTCCCATTCTGGCTCGCTTGTTCATTTTTTCTCTATCTAGACACACACACACACACACACACACACACATACACCCACCTACATAGCAACTTGGTCGCTCAAATCCGCAGCAGTTTGGAGATCAAAGTTTCTACATTTCCAGGTGTGAAGGCCTCTTGACTACTCAAAACCAGGAAGTTATCATTACTAATGATAATAACACAGAGGCTCTTATCTACCACGATAATAAGAAAAATCAGCTGGTTTTATAACACAATTAGAACTATAACTAGAAACTACTTTGCGTATCATGCTGTGAGCAGTTCCTTCATTTTCCTTGAAATTCCCTAGGAATTCTCAAACAATTTCAGAGTATTTACACTCCAAAATTTTCTGTAAAATTACGCACTGATAATATAGCATATGACCCTGTTTTTTTCAACATGAGGGTGCCTCACAGCTGCTCAAGTTAATAAATGTTATCTTGATTGACAACTTGAGTAGAAACAAATGTAGGAGTGAATGAACGAGCTGACTCATGACCTCTTTATTAGCCAAATTCTGAGTTTTGATGTCTTTAACATACTTTGAGATGTGCTGAGTTTTTCTTTTGATTGTGTATGGTCAGTTTTTGACCTTCTTTTGCCATTTCGTGTACTAGAACATGTGTCACTAGAAAAGTCTGTTTGTTTAATGGACTTTACTTTTTTAAAGCAGTTTTAAGTCTTTTGACACCAGTCCTGAGCAAGCTTTGATGCTGTAACTGCTCCTGCCTCCACTCAAGTTGGCACAAAGGGGAAGACCAATATTAATGGTTGCAAGCTGGCTAGCTTTACAACCTGGGGAGGCAACACAATTGCAAAAAAATAAAAGAAAAATTTTTCTAGCTCTTCATGAGTAAGTTATAGTATCTATAAAGATGAAGATAAATACACATTTCTTTACATTTTCTTGAGAATAAGAAAGTTGTAACAACAAAAAGGATCACAAAAATTGTAGTGAGTGCTGTCACCTTTATTTACTCCTGGTTCATCTAATATTCAAGAATGAAATATTGAGAATGCACTTTGCAATATTCTATCAATCCTTTATTTGGGATTATTTCCAAAAATTAATGTCTTTAAAATCAAAAGCATTGAACAAGATCTATAAATGTTAATATTAAGGTATTGTATTAGTCAGCTCAGGCTGCCACGACAAGTACCATCGACTGGGTGGCTTAAAGAGCAGACATTTTTTTCTGACAGTTCTGGAGGCTCAGAAGTCCAAGATCAAAGTGAGCAAGTTCACTTCCCGGTGAGGGTTCTCCCTGGCTTGCAGACAGCTGCCTTCTTGCCGTGTCCTCACATGGTGGAGAGAGAGGGATCTCTCTCTTCCTCTTCTTACAGGGCTAGCAATCCTATCGGATTAGGGCCCCACCTTTATAACCTCCTTTAACCTCAGTTACCTCCTAAAAGCCCTATCTCTAAACACAGTCACACGTGGGGTTAGTATTCCATATGTGAATTTGGGGGGACACAATTCAGTCCATAGTAGGTACGTTTTTAATATTCAAAAGGAATAGAGTAGGAAAGGAGGGCAAGCAAAGGCAAGGAAGAGAGGAATTTTGCAGGGTGTGAAGTGGTAAATACTAAGAAACAATTTCCTGGCAGTCTGTCCCACAGAAAGGTGTGAACTAGCATCCTTCTCACAAGTTTCCACAGAATTCTCGGCTAACAGGCATTGTTGCAGCGTCTGGAGTGCTCATGGAGGCAGTCATGGTCTTCGTCATCACCAAGTGTCACCATGGCAACAGGAGCCTCTGGAAAGTAAAAGAAAAAAATCTAAACTGTCAACTGGAATCAAAGAGGTTTGTGAGGGAAAAAAAGGCGGAGGCTGAAGTGAACATGAGGCTGGAGCAAGGGCCAGAGCAGAGAAATGTCTGTACAGGAGCTGAACACACGAGAGAGAAAGGAAACAATGAGCAAAACAGAGGGCAGAGACGTGGCTCGCATAGAAGGCAGGGAGAAACACGTAAACATAAAGTCGTGGAAAAGTTTCCAGTGGAAGGATTTGTAATATTTATTGATTTAAATAGCCCGGAGATCCAGAGATAAATAAATACAGGATGTTAAGGTCCGTGTTGTTGTAACTATCCAGTATGCTACTATTAATGTTAAAGAAATATTTAGAATGAGGCCACAAGATAGTAAGAAAGGGGAAACCAATTTGTGGAGTGCTTTTGGCACAGCCTCCTGCTGACTAGGAATTCTTGCAATATTCGGTGTTCAGAGGCACCATATTTGAATGTGCGTGTTCTTTTATTAGACAGTGTGATTGCTTCAGACAAGGGCATGTTGCCATTTGGTCCATTATAAATATATATTTCCTTCATTAAACGATCTTAATGGATTTTTTTTCCAAGAGAGAATTAAGATAATTACTCCAATACTGGTAAAAAGTAAGTGGCAATGTCATTTGGAATAAAACATTTTCATTTAATGTTTTCTGTCTTATTAGTGGTCAGACAGACTGAAGTTTTTTATGGCCCAATATTAATTTTTGTGAAGGGAATATATACACTTTATTAAAATATGCTACTGAAATATTTATACTTTTTTTTTAGAATTAAGAAATGATTTTGAGAAATGAGAGATTAAAGAGAGAATGAAAACAGAGACAGAGAAAGAAGTGATCAATGCAGTGACAAAGAAATAAAGCAAAGGAAAAATAACGAAAGCTTCAGATTAAAGCTTGGAAATAAAACCAGTAGTCTGGGTGCTTTGCAGAAACCTGGGCCCAAGAACTTTAATAGAGTTTTAATTGTTTTCTATTTTTATTTTAATGACAAGCATTTCTCTCTAGCACTGTATGCTAACTCGGCAAGGGGCCGTTTGTGGCCATTTTTCTTCTGCTCAGAGTAAGTCAACTGGTTGACAGCAGGGATGAGCAAATCTCTTCAGAAAGACCCAAGTTTTCAGTGGCCAGATGCCCCTGCTGGCCTGCTCCCACCAAAAGTACACACCAAGCCCCAGAGCACATAAGAGGAGGGGTATCCATCTGATCTTTGAGATCCATCCCAAAAGCTTTGATGCCAACAATGGCGATGTCTCATTCTGAAAGTTTGTGATTCAAAAAGCAGGGCAAATCTTTTTGCTGGATAATCCTCACTCTCAAAAAAGTTTCATTTTTCTTTTGAATATTACAGCGATGTTTTGATTTTTTTCCTATTTTTCTACCAACACACCAACTGAGCATCATTATTTGTAAAGAATATATAAAATTCAATGAAATTCATAAATAAAATAGCCCATCTCTCATATTCTAGTTACTTGAGAAATGAAACAAAAAAGAGAGGAAACATGCAAATGGAAGTCAAATTAAGGATTATACCTTTTAAAAAATAAACTTTTGTGAAGTACAATTTATAAACAGAGAAGTGTCTAAATCATAAATGTATTGCTTGATGAATTATCGTATAGTGAACACACCTGTTTAATCATCACCCAGATCATGATATGAAAGATTATATTATACCTTTTCAGTGGTTTTCTAATAGCATAAGAAAAGCATTTTGACATAGTTCACAACCACGTCCTTTTATATTGTAAGATGGTAAGCAAAACAAAAATATTCCATTGCAACATCTAAGAATTTTTGTACCATGTGCAGAGAGAGACCCCTGCTGGAACAAATTTTTTTTCGGAGAATGTCTGAAACAATCCAGAGAAACTGTATGGAAAAAGAAATGGCTATGATTCTACTGGCTTTAAGATAAAATTTCTGAATGCATTTTATTCCAAGAAATAGGAAATGTTTAACCTCTACCACAAAAAAATTTCTACAGAGAGGAGGTTTGGAGTTTCCTTGATATTTACTTCTCTGCTTGTTTACTTCTGATCTTCAAGCCTAGATAACAATAGGGTCTAACTTTTTTCTGTGTGTCTTGAGATCCCTATTTCTTTTCTCCCTGCTGGACTGATCTCTCCACATACCAATAGAGCTTCTGGAGACCTCCACCCCATGGGGTGCACGGCCGTTCCTCTAGTTCTCTTTGGCAATGTCATCCAGTTTTTGAGACACACTCTGTGGAGGTGGCGACTGACTTCAGAGGGTAGACCATAATTTCACCATCAGATGGATGTATATCACTTATATCTTTTCTACCAAGTGGTTTAATTTATTCCAGACTTCAGTATTATGTTCTTGTTCTTTGCTGGGGTTCTCCTGGTGGTATGTTTGGAATCTGTGGTAGCAAATTATAAAGACTGGATTTCCAGTCAGTCCCTTGGTGAGGAGTACCAGCTGAGATGGGAAGCCAAGAGAATCTGGACTTGGAGTAATAAGTGCGTGAGGGTGTTGTCCCGTCTAAAATAGGAAGGCGAAGGCTGGAACAATTTCCCGCCCCAACTCCCAGGCAGTTGGGAAGGCTTTGTCAAGACTTCATTGGGCAGAGAATGGGGCCTGCCCAGAGTGATTCAGATGCACAGGACATGGGAATGATGATAATTTTAGAACCTGTACCACTCTAATTTTGTCTAAACCCTCCCCCCAACCCCAAACTCCATACTTATTCTCTTTCTGTATTTCCTCTCTCAGCAAAATATTACAAAACCTCTCCCCCCTCATCCCAAAACCCAGGATACCAACGTGCTCATCTTCCTCTCACCTTGACCTGGACCAGTCTCAAAACGTTACCAAGTTCTATTGAACTCCAATTCCTAACATGTTCTGTATCTGTTCATTCCAGCTTCTGGAATGCTCCAAGGCTGCCCAGTGAAGGCCATAATGACCTTTCACTTGGACCACCACAACAGTCTACGTATTGGTGCCTCTAATGAATCAATTCTCCAAATGGCAGGAAGAAAATCAACAACTTTCTTATCGTTAAAACAATCCACCTCAGTCTTCAGTGCATTTGAGGTCAAAATTTCTTGGTGCAGCATAAAGGGCCCTCCACCATCTTGATACTTCTAAGTTCCATCTCTTGGTGGACATTTTCTCACATTCCTATACTCTGACATTCTCAGCTGCTTGGGGTTTTCTAAAAACATCTTTGCATATGCCATTCTAATAGGAATATCCTTTTCCTGTCTTATTTATGTTGCCAACAGCTTGTGACTACCTCCTTTTTGAAGCTTTTACAATCCTTCCCCTCCAACCTCAACTGGGAAGAGCCATTTCCTCCTTCATGCAACTATTTTAACCTGTACCTTCTTTTATGGTCACTCCTTTGCCAATTTCTTGAAACTATTTATTTACCTGTCAATTTCTGAAAACTGGAAGGTAAGTGTGAGCCACACTTGAATGATATTCTTAGTCCTTAGCCAAGGGCCTGGCTCCTAAAAGGAGCTCCTTAAATATTTGTTAAATGTGTAGTAAGGTGCTTTAAGACCGAACTTCAGTGACTCTGAAGGAGCCATTGCTGGAAATGTAAACAATTTGTTATTTTAGTTAAGAGGTAGACTAAATTTTTTAAAGAAAATATATTAATTGATCTTTTGTCAAAGGTAAAGACACATTCAATTCCAGAATGCCCAAGTCAGGACCCAGAGAAGCTAAACTGAGCTGTGTTAGCACAGGCAGCAGAGTGTCTTCGTCTTGGTCCGAGCGGTATTTTTTGCAGAGATTATCATGGCATTCAAAGGACATCAGGCTGGAGTAAGGAAATATTGTCTCCCCTCCTTTGTGACATGGTCAACGGCATTATGGGTATGGGCAGTAGGCTGGCCTCCAAAACATGGCATCTCCCTAGGGATAGTTGGGTAGCAGATCGGCCCAGGGGAGGGAAGAACACTGATATACAAGGAGCTTTACTGTTTCCTTTCCTGTATTTTAATTCTCTCCCAGCCTTCAGTTGCAGTAAACATTCTAGCCTGGATTCAGTTGACCCCTGGGGAAGCATGTGAATGGTGGTGAACTGTGGTGTCCGCTCGGGACAAAGCAGCTTAGTTAGAAGCAGTGGGGGTGCCTCATGATGTGCCCCAAGAAGCTCTGGGTTTACAGCAAAATGGCCAGATGAGTGATGACAGAGCTGCTGCTAGCTCTTGTGGCGCCCTTGTAAAAATTAGAAAAAGGTGCCCATTCTTCAGTATTCCTTTCTTACCTCTGCCAGGAAATTGATCTAATATACTTCTGTTATGACTTTGTTAAATTAACGTGTACTAAGTGGAGCACGGGGTGCCAGATGGTGAGCTGCAGTTCAACAAGAGACCACAAGAGAAATTGAAATAGAGAAGTTGATTACACACAGGTCCTGGAGGAAGTACTCAACATGCCTTGAGGGGCCACACGGGGAGATCGAGACAGAGAGAGAGAGAGAGAGGACCAGGGGCACATGCCTTTATTAGGGTCAATGGGCGGAGTGCTTTAGGGTTCCCAGGTGAGGGCAGGATTGGTTAATTCAAACCCAAAGAGCTGGCTTGTGGTAAGTCCCCTGAGAGCCCTATCTAAGGGGTGCATAAGGCACACAGGCGCTGGGAGGCAGGGAAGATTGTTGATCACAAGTGTTGTTGGGGAAGTCATAGCAGGAACTGACATTTGCTTCTGACTCTGCAGGCTGCTACCTAGGGCATGTACTTGTACGAGGGGGCTAGTGTCAGTTTAAGGTTACTGCAGGCTGCTTGGCCAAACAAAAGAGATGCCGAGGCAGCAAAACCATGCAGTAGCTTAGCTAAACTCTTGACAACTTAGTTTCTTAAAACACTTCACTCTCATCTGCCAGAAAAAGTGTTGCAATAACTCTATGATGTCTACAATGGGAATGACGCTCCTTTATATGTGATGTCCCTATGCATTACAGACCTGTATAACCGTACAGTGCAGCCTCTGTGGAAGCGAGAGACAGATACAATAACTTAGCATGCCTTGGGGGTCCCCAGAAGTATTGAGAGTGAGAACCTGCTGATCAGAGCAGGTTAGGGCTGGCCAAAGAGAACATTACCACTTCTGTTTGCATGAATGAATAATGTTTTTAAATAATCACACAACTTTTACATTTTCACCAAACCAGGCAGCTATGTCAATGACTATAGCTGTATTCTACTGCATCTGTAGTTACAGGAAAGTCCCTTTTGAAGGCAATCCAAGACTTTTCCCCCAGATACTTCCTTAAAAAAGAAAAGCTGAGATGTCTGGTTTGTTCAAATCCAAAGAATTGGATCCTTGCTGACTCTGGCTTAATCTTCCTCTATCCTGAAAGATGCAAGATCTTCAGCATTTTCTGTTTATACCTGAAACTATCTATTCTTACTTTGAAGGCAGCAAAGAACTGGAATGCTAAACCAGACAGGGGACTCAATGCCTGGGCTGGGTGTGAGAGTTGGCTGTGATGGGGTCCAGTGCAGGCCACCCCAAGATGCATCACTCTGGTATGTGGATTATTTCGAGCTGAAGACAATGAAGGCTCAGACTCAGCAAGAACATTCGACCTTTAGCCTCTAACTGCCTAAAAGAAATTTAAAATAAAGGCCTGTCCCCAGGACAGACCATCACCATAGATAACTCTGGGTTTCGGTAGACTGGGAGGATCCTTGCTAAGCCCACTGTTATCAAAGTTCTATTTACCAAACATTTGCTTTTCCATTTCCTTGTGGGTTGCCTTTCTCTCCTTTGAAGCCCCAAATCACTACCCCAAATGTCTCCTTGTCTGTAGCTGAAGATACTTAAACAGGCAGCCTCGGTCAGTTGGCTGAGTTACTCAGTGTCCCCTGAATTTCTCCCATGTATACATGCTGTTAAACTTTGATTCTCTCCTGCCAATGTGCCTTTTTAATTATTTGACCATCCATAAGAACCTTAAGGAAGAGGTGGGGGGTGGAGGGGGGTGGGAATTCTCCCACTTCCCGGACAGCTGGTTGAACTGTGAATTGTGAAATGTAAAGGAGAACTGAATTCTGCATTTGGGAACGGAGGAAGCTACGACGAATGGGTCAACATGGAATGTCCGGTCTAATGGAGATGATGGGAACAATGAGCACATCAGAGGCAGAGTCTAGAACAGATGAAGGCTGACCTGGCAGGGTCAGGAGATGCAAGTGGAGGAGGTACCCTTGAATGATGAGGCACAGAGGGGAGAAGCCCAGGGGCAGGGAGGGAGCTGCTAAGGCCAAGCTGGTTCAGAGGGGACATGAGTCACTTCGTGACTGTTCAGAATCCAAACACTCTTCCTATTTGGGGTTAATTCAAAATCGATGAGAGACAGGGGTCCGCCTCTCACCACAGCATCATAAGTGAGGCAGATGCTCCTTTTCCTAGCTCACTGGTGCAGGGCATGGGCATTGCAGCTCAGTATAAGCCAAGTGACTGCTCCAGCCCGGAAATTTGAAATTTCAGTGTGTGACACTGACCTAGCACTCGTTTCCTAGGTAAAAGATCCTGGGAAAAAACCTTAGATGCTGGGTTTTTATTGAGGAGGTGCAATCTCAGAGAAGCAAGAGTGAGGAGAAAAAGGGCAGTGAGGCAGGGAAAGAAAATACAAAGTGATGACAAATCTGGCCACAGTGTCTCAGGAAGCCACAACTGGTAGTTCAGTGATGTGAGACATGTCTACAGCGCATGCACGGAGCCCTGTCTCAGAATAGTCCAGCAGGGGCAGAGAAGATGGCAAGTTACCTGCCTGCATCTTCCTACCTTCCATCTCCTGCAGATCGAAGTCCTTCTCTCTTGGGTGTTAACTCTTCTGCACTTCCACGTTGTGTTAACCTGCCCTCAGGGGCAGCTTATGGGATGGACTGACCTTGGAGCTGCTTTGGCCATGCAAAACAACCCCATCTCAGGGGAGACTGATAAAGTAGGTGGTAATAGGCCATGTGGTGATATTTGCAGCAAAGCTTTCGGCACAGCATAAGCCATCGCTGGGGCTATCTGTCTAGGATGCCCGGCAAGTGGCCCAGGCCTTAGGGCATGAAGGCCCAGCCGCTCTAGAGTGGTGCAGAAATTGGATCTGGCACCAGTAGATAGTCAAGGAAATCATGGAAGATTATTTAAGGACACGTCTAGTGTTCCAAGGTGGTCATGTCAACAGTGGCATTACAACAATTGTCCCCATGGCTAGTAAGGATGGCTAGGGAAAAATGGAAATGGGCAATTATTTTTGAGCTTTCTGTGGATTCTGTAAGCCACTGAATTTCTTTCCAATAAACCAGTTTTCAGCATTAATAACCAGAGTGGAATTTTCCTGCTTGCAGCTGAAACCTCTGCTCCCCATCATAGCCAATTATCCTTTGTTTTAGAAAATGCATCACTCCTTACTTTATCTGGATGGAGAGTGTGTGTGAGTATATGCTACACGTCGGGACTTGGGATAGGCAAAAACAACTCCTATGACTCTAGAACAAATTACTAATGAAATAGTTTGAAAATTCTTTCAAATTTTTAAGATACTATATTACAGAGTATGAAGAAAGGAACTAGCGTTTGCTGGAGGTCACTCAATATACTGTGTGCTTTATGTATATTATTTTATTTAAACCTCAGAACAACTTTTATGATAGGCATAAAGCAGAGACACCCCAGAGCCAGAGCTGGTGAAGCAACTCTTAGAAACTTAAACCTCTATTTTATGTCATACTTTCTTGCTCTGATATCTTTATGCATGGTTTTTTGGTATCTTTGAATTGTTCACTGTATTTAATGCGATACTTCTCACATGGGAAACCCTCAAAAATGTTCAGCCCGTGGAGTTGGAGTCATATGTCATAGGCTACCAAAACTGCCTTCTACAGAGTAAGGAAAAAGCTACCTTGTATCAGTCTGCATATTGTAGCAATGGATTTTCATTTTCTTATACAGCACGTATAGCATAGCCATCTTGATGTCTCATCAAACTTGTTAAAAGAGGAATTTACCTGTCTGTATATGTCTGTGCGTGTATAAGTCTTTTGTTTTGGAAAATGACAGTGACTGTGATTACTATCTGCAAATCACTTCAATGACAGCTGTATAATTAGCAATCATTTCTACATTGTACACACAAAGACTCCCATTTGATTTTAACCCATTGACTCTGTGTGCTGCTCACTCTTTTCATTGCAGATTGCAACACGCCACTTCGATTTACTTTCAGGCAGATTACTTTATGAGACAATTGGGCACCTCTTGTCCCAACAGCTCCTAATGGTGCTGCACTCATTCGTTTAGCAACTATTTATGAAGCACCTGCTGTGTGCTAGGCGCTGTGGGGGCTTTGGTGCTATTTGGGCTTCAATGAATTGTAAACATTGCCCTGATCTTTCACATGGGTTCTTGGTTTTATATTAATTATGTGAAAATCTAAAATGCTGTAACAGGGGCCAACCCAGTGGCTCAGTGGTTAAGTTCGCACGTTCCGCTTTGGCGGACCAGTGTTCACCAGTTCGGATCCTGGGTGCGGACATGGCACCGCTTGGCACGCCATGCTATAGCAGGTGTCCCACGTATAAAGCAGAGGAAGATGGTCACGGATGTTAGCTCAGGGCCAGTCTTCCTTAGCAGAAAGAGGAGGATTGGCAGCGGATGTTAGCTCAGGGCTGATCTTCCTCAAAAAAATAAATAAATAAAAATAAAAATGAAAAAAATAAAATGCTGTAACAAAGAATCCAACAAAGCAGTGGATTAAGGAAGATTATTTTTCTCACCTGGTGCTCCAGGTGGGCTCCTCTGTCCCACGTGGCCATTCAGGGACCCAACTTCTTTCCCTCTCGCTTCTCCTCTAGGTCTTTACCCTCATTTGCATGGTCAGAGGTGGGTCACGAGCATCTCCCTGTTCCAGTTCACAGAAAGGAAAAGTTCGATGGAGGCGGTGTGTGCCTTGTTTTAAGGCCCAGGCCTGGAGTGACTCACATCACTTCTGTTCACGCTCCACTGGCCACACCTGGATGCCAAGGGGCCTAGGACATGGTCGTCCCTGGCTAAGGGGCCACATGCGTAGGTGCAGCTGCATTTGCACGGAGGGCAAGAGTGAAGACGGTGTGTTGCAGCCTCGGCGCATCAGGACTCCTTGCGCCTTGCGCTTTGTTTTTGAGCAGCGTAAGTCACGGCCTTTTCTCAAGCACCACCTCACAGCCATTCTGCGGCTTCCCCTTTGGAAATAAAAGTTTTGATGAACAACTTCTCTAGAAGCTCATGCTGGTCCAGGAAAACGTCATTTTTCTTCCCATCCTTGGTGTAGCACCTTTTATTCACCTATTACTGCACTTTCCTGGTCTCATTCCTAACTCCTGACCCCAAACCACCCCACCTTTACCACATCTCATTGTTCCTGGAACTTGCTTGGTCAGAAATCTATCATTGTTTAAGTTACTCTTTATGTGACAAGATAATTAATTAAAATATTTACTGAGATGTTAACTGGTATGTTTGTTTTCCTATTTTAGGAAAATCAGAAAGAGAGATGCTTATGTTTTTATTTTTTCATTCTCCAGTTATTTATTGAGCACTTACTATTTACTTATTTATTTGGAGTATAATTGATATATACTATTATATTAGCTTCAGGTGTACAACGTAACGATTTAATATTTATATATATTGCAAAATGATCACCACAGTAAGTCTGGTTAACATCCATCATCATAAATAATTACAAAGTTTTTTTTCTTGTGATGAGAACTTTTAAGATTGACTCTCTTAGCAGCTTTCAAATATGAAATACAGTATTAACTATAGTTACTGCACTGTACATTACATCCCCATGAGGATTATTTATTTCATAACTGGAACTTTGTACCTTTTGATGCCCTTCACCCATTTCACCCCTGCTTCTAACAACCCCCAATCTGTTCTCTGTATCTATGAGCTCAGTTTCTTTTTTTTTAGATTCCACATATAAGAAAGATAATACAGGGTTTGTCTTTCTCTAACTTATTTTACTTAGCATAATGTCCTCAAGGTCAAATTTATTCTTTTCTATGGCTGAATAATATCCCATTGTATATACATACCACATTTTCTTTATCCATTCATCCACTGATGGACACTTAGGTTGTTTCTATATCTGGACTTTTGTGAATAATGCTGCATGAACACAGGCATGCATGTATCTTTTCAAGTATTTTCGTTTTCTTCAGATAAATACCCAGAAGTGGAATTGCTGGATCATATAGTAGTTCTATTTTTAACTTTTTGAGGAATCTCCATATTGTTTTTCATAGTGGCTGCACCAATTTACATTCCCACCAACAGTGCACAAGTATTTCCTTTTCTCCACATCCTAACTAGTGCTTGTTATTTCTTGTCTTTTTGATAATAGCCATTCTAACAGGTTGGAGGTGCTATCTCATTGTAGTTTTGACTTACATTTCCCTGATGACTAGTGATGTTAGCATCTTTTCATGTAACGGTTGGCCATCTGCATGTTTCCTTCGGAAAAATGGCTGTTCAGATCTTTTTCTGTGCAAGATACTTATGTCTTATGTCTCGTGCTTCTTCTCTGATTGTAGCCAGACTTCTTCCTTCCCTCGCCTTTAGTCGGTTGGGAGTGCTATATCAAAGGCTGAGAGCGGAAGTTACCTGATGTTCTTGCTTTAGAAAACCTGGGTTAGTTGAATGGATTGTGCTAGGTCAGTCTTTCTCCAAATGTAGTCTTGCATCAGAGTCAGGCGGAGGGTTTGTTAAAGCATTTCCTGCTGGGCCCCTCCCGCAGAGATGATTCAGAAGGTAGTTTGCATCCGTAACCAGCTCCCCTGCTGCTGCTGCTGCTGCTGCTCTCAGGATCAGACTTTGAGAAGCCCTGTGACAGAGACAGGGTGGCGAGTAGAAGGTCCCAAGAGTCCTTCAGAAGCAGCCTAAGAAAGGAAAGCCATTTCCTCAGGCTGAGAAGGGGTCAGAGGTCCTTGGGCCAGAAGCCTGCTAGGTGTCCTGGTGAGATGTCAGATAATGCGCGCCATCAGGGTCTCCTGCCTTTGCCCAAAGAAGAGCAGCGGTCCGGACCTCAAGGGACCGTGTGGGCTTTGCTTACACACGTAACAAAGAAGGACCAAACTCTTGGCTGCTTCTCACCCTTCGAAATGTTCCTCTCTGCATAAGGTCCCCATGACCTTCCTATGACCCTGGTGAACAAGCCTAATGATCGTGGGATTGAATTTCCTAACAGCTCTGACCAACCCAGGCATAGGTTGAGATCAAATTTGATTTAAAGAAAGAAATATGACATTCTTGCCCATCTCGGTTTGCAGCATAAAATTCCCATCTGCTTCATTGACTAAAAGTTGCTAGCCAGGAACTGGCTTAGGGTCTACCCTTTCTCTTTATACCTGTACATCTTTCCAAGGCCATAGGGAGAGTTCCTCAAAAAGTCATTTCTAACCCCTGTGATTTAGCTCTGGAAGAGGATGGGGCAGGGGGAACACTTCCCAAGGCCGTGCCCTTGACCTTGACCCTGTGCCCAGACAGCACAGCAGCACAGATGTCCTGAGGTTGTGAGAGAGGTGACCCGGCACCCAGTTCAGCAGACCCCAATTCGGTCTAGACCTCAGGGCTGCTCTCTGCTGCCACACTTCTATAAACACTTTTAAATTCAAGCAACAGGTGGAAAACTTTTACAAAAATTATAATTGTTCCCCAATTCTCTCAAACAAAAGACAATTCTGTATACACCAAGATGTTTAAAACAAATGTTCCAAATCAGAAATGTTTACTGTCCAAACATTATAAACAAAGAAACTTTTCCAGTTTTCATGCACTTACCCAAATAAAGTGTTTTCTGAGACAGAGTTTCTTCTGGGAAACATGTGTCAGGGAAATCTCCAAAATCTCTGGAGTATGTCATATAATGCTTGTTTCTGTCCTTGCAAAATTACCCTTCATTTTGGCTTTGGCCTGTTCTTTATTGACTGAAGTTCTAAGCATAGCCAAGAATAATGTCTATTGTCTGAATTATTTTCTAGCCATTTTCACAGACACGTGGAAGGAGATGGTCACTATATTTAAAGGAGCTGACTATGGAGGCTGGCCTATTGGTGTAGTGGTTAAGTTAGTACACTCAACTTTGGCGGCCTGGGGTTCATGGGTTCAGATCCTGGGTGCGGACCTATGTACCACTCATCAAGCCATGCTGTGTTGACGTCCCACATACAAAGTAAAGGAAGATTGGCACAGGTGTTAGCTCAGGGACAGTCTTCCTCAAGCAAAAAGAGGAGGATTGGCAACAGATGTTAGCTCAGGGCCAATTTTGCCTCGCTATCCCCCAAAAAGGAGTTTACAACGGAAAGAAAAGGTGATATAAATAAGGTTTAAATACTTGTCAGGTATTGACATTGAGACAAACCACTGTGAAGGAAAGTGGAAAATGTTCCTATTAAAAGCATGGTGTTGGGGCTGGCCCCGTGGCCGAGTAGTTAAGTTCGCGCACTCTGCTTCCGTCGCCCAGAGTTTCGCCGGTTCGGATCCTGGGCGCGGACATGGCACTGCTCATTAGGCCTCGTTGAGGCGGCGTCCCACATACCACAACTAGAAGGACCCACAACTAAAATATATAACTATGTACTTGGGGGATTCGGGGAGAAAAAGCAGAAAAAAATAAAAAAGAAGATGGGCAACAGTTGTTAACTCAGCTACCGATCTTTAAAAAAAAAAAAAGAAAAGTATGCTGTTGACCCTGGACCATTATTTCATATCCTACTGAGTGCGGACCACATGTCTATTTGCCACAGAATTTGCTAAGTTTAGTCTTGGCTGAGCTTTACATTGCCTGTGCAGAGGCCACAACTCTCACTTTCTGAGCATCGATGAACTCTTTCAGGTCACATAGTCCATGGCTCTGGTGGGTGGGGCACAAATGGAATGCAACATGCAGTGCCCTTTCAAAAAGGCGACACTGGATTATTATTTATCTGCTCTTATAGATTGGGCCCGGTACATTTTCGGTAGCTATAAAAATAATTGAACTGCGTCCTGGGGACTGGTATTGTTTCACAGTTCTAATTTCAGAATAAATTAGGAAAAGTAGCAGCTTCTGCTGCTGTAAAAGCACCACTGGAGCCAAAGCTTTCAGCAACAGGAAAGAAACACAGTGTATAGGAGGCACTTTCGAGCCAGCTGGACAGTCGGCCTCTGTCCACTATGGTCTCAGGTTCTGTCTTTTTTGGCTAAAATGTGGGGAGTTCTTATATGTGTCATTTGGTTAAGATGTAGGGAGTCCTTAGACACTATGCCAGGAGATGTACATATATTTCTCACTTAATCCCCCCAATAATGCTCTGAGGTTGGTGCTTTTCTAGCTTAGGCTATCATAACAAAATGCCATAGCTTGGGTGGCTTAAGCAACAGAATTTATTTCTCGCAGTTTTGGAGGTAGGAGTCCAAGATCGAGGCACCGTCAGGATTGGCGTCTGATGAGAGCTCCCTCCTTGGGTTGCAGACCCCCACTTCTTGTTGTGTCCTCAGCTGGCCCTTCCTCAGTGCCTGCAGGTGGAGAGAGAGAGACAGAGAAAGAGAGAGAGTGTTCTCTGGTGTCTCTTCTTATGACGGCACTAATCCCACCATGAGGGCCCTGCCCTCCTGACCTCATCTACACCTAATTATCTCCCAAGGGCCCCATCTCCAAATACCATCACATTGGACATTGGGGCTTCAACATGTGAAATTTGGGGCACTTCATTCAGTTCACTGCTGTACTATCGTCATTTCCATTTTATAGATGGAGACATTGAAGCTCTAAGAGTTTCAGCTAAGCAGTGGAAGAGCCAGGAATTGTGCCCATCCTGCCTCCAGGTTTGATCCCTTCAAGGCCATACTGCCTCCATGGCGCTATCCTTGGCTGGTGTCAGTATTGCTTAATTCCCCAGGTCTTAGAAGCTTGTATCTAAAATGGAGTCACAATTCCAACTGGGCCTGTCCTTTCTTACTCATTCAAGGCTTCATCTCTTATAAATTGCAGCCCTCCATCCTTCTGGGAGATGGCAGGCAGATACCCCTGTGGGCAGCAATAATTCGGCTTCTGTAGGACTGCCTCTCTTCAGGCACCTGTTCTTTCCATGCCCAGTCCCCACGCTTCACCTCAGGTTGAGATCCTGGAACCCTCAAGCTTCACGACTTCCTACTGGAAATGTTTACTGAATGTCTCCTATGTTCCTGGCACTGTGCTCCATTCTTCCACTGTGGGCAAGACAGAAGATAAACAAGAGAAGAATCAAATATACACGACTAAATATTATGACATGTTTTGAAGGTTTTGAACCTATGTGGTGGCAGGGGGCAAAGGACATCTTTCTCCCCCTTTTTATGAGTATATTCAAAGAAACCACCCAAACTTGGAAAAAAGGCAAAAAGACAACCGCATGCTCTTTCTAAATCAAACTAGATTACTGGTTCTCAACCAGGGGCAATTTTTCCCCACAGAGGTCATTTGGCAATATCACGAAACACTTCTAACTGTTGAAATTGGGAAGGAAGGTGCTACTGGTGTTCAGTGGGTAGAGGCAGAGATGCTGCTGAGCATCATACAAACCACAGGACAACTCCCCACGACAGGTATCCAAGTTATCCAGCCCAAAGTGTCAACAGTGCTGAGGTTAAGACACTGTGTACTAGAGCATTACCTATCAAGCTTAATAAAGGTCATCTGATGCTCTAAGGGACTGTGACTTTGTTTGACTTTCTATTTACTACTGATTAAGCCTTAGGCTCTATAAAGTTGGATGTTAACTTGTAGAAGATTGATTATCTGCCAATGATTTCTGTTTAGAACAAAAGTTTTATTGTCCTATTTGTCATTGACCATTCTTTTAATCTAACTTTGCAATTTTATTCCGGCATTCTTTTTTTCTCTGAGCATATACACGCAGTTGATGCTCACTATTTATGGTAGTTCTGTTCTATGAAGTCACTGTAAATATTGAATTGGTCAATGCTGGACCACCGCTCCCAGGAGAAATAGCAGGTTAGCTTCTTTCAAACTTGTGGTCACAACATTTTCATCCATTGCTGAATGCATCCCCTTGATTTGTGTGTTCATTGAACCCTCTGTAAAGCATATCCAGCTTCCTTGAGTTTAGAAACAATAGGCAGCATCTCAACACTATATGTGGGAGTCATTTTGTACAGTAAAATCACCAACAAAAATACAGAAATGCAAGAAACACAACAATAAATAGACCTCAAAAAGCCCACTTGTTTAGAGAATGAGAGCCGAAACAAGAAGGCAGAGCCTCTCTTTGACCTCAACTGCTGACTTAGGTTTTGGGGGATTTAAATTTTTTGCTTCCCTGCTCATGACCTCTGCATGTCCTCAAACCTTCCACGAATTACTGGAAAAGCACCATGAGCATTGATTTGGGGGTTACAAATAAACTTTAGTGAGTAAACAAAGTAGCCAACACAGAATCGGAGAATAATGAGCAGCTACTGTATTCGTTTCTCATATTGGTTTTTGAATCAGTTTCTCATCCTATTAGTTTCTTCATCACAGAGTTAAATATTTGACACATGCTCACTATATTCATATGAGACTTATGTTTTTAATTTTTTGAAAATTAAGATAGAAAATCTAACACTTTTCCCATGTCAAAATTTGTTATTTAGGTGGACAAACGCCTGAGGTCTCACAGTGTTTGAGGGCAACAGCTCTTCCAGCTTTATTCCAGGGACTGAGTTCCAGTCTAGCGGGGACAGGGCCCAGAGACAAATGTACGTGGCTGACAACTCACTGTGTTCACAGTCTTCTCTCCCTTCAGGTGTTCCTGGGCTAAGCTCCTGTGTCTGGCTCCTATTTCCCTCAGGCTAAGTGTTGCCTCAGGAGGCTCTCGGTCCTTGGGAAAACAGGCTGCCGCTGAGCCCATTGCACAATTTCCAGAAATGCCAGACATATCTGAATCCCAGGCTGAACTCAAGCTGGGACATCTAGAGACAGGTGGGAAGCTGGTCTTCAGGGTCACAGCAAGGGGAAAGCCAGGGAGAGTGAGGTCAGGAAAGGTTCAACAAGGTTAAACCAGAAAGAATTCTGAGGGGAGTCTCCCCCGAGAGTGAAGCCTCACTGAGGGGACTGAGGAAACTCTCTTTCATCATGGAATCTTCTGGAACCTAAAAAATAAGGCCCAGGGCCTATAGCAAATTAATGTGTAGCAACCTCAGCATATAATTGAGAGTTTATCAGAAAATTAACATGTAGAAAGTCTTTGTAAGTAGGAGGTGCTATATTACATTAATGAGGCGACAGCTGAAGTCTTGAGAACCAAAAGCAACCTTATGATCCCTGCATACTTAGAATCCATGTGCATTGTACTTTTTTGTTTTTTTTTAAGATTTATTTTTTTCCTTTTTCTCCCCAAAGCCCCTCGGTACATAGTTGTATATTCTTCATTGTGGGTCCTTCTAGTTGTGGCATGTGGGACGCTGCCTCAGCGTGGCTTGATGAGCAGTGCCATGTCCGCACCCAGGACTCGAACTGACGAAACACTGGGCCGCCTGCAGCAGGGTGCATGAACTTAACCACTCGGCCACGGGGCCAGCCCCGTGCATTGTATTTTTTGACACCATTATATATTTTCTGCTTGGGAAGGGTTAAAATGAAAAATAGTGTTTAAAAAACTCAGAAAGGATATAGTTGCATTTCTCTTTTCCCTTCCCATCCCTTCCTCCTTTCTCACCCTTTAGCAACCTGAATTGTCCTTTCGGCCTTGTGAAAATTACACGAGTGGTGTTTTCATCATTTAAAGCAGTGGTTCCCAGCCGGGAGGGATTGTGGCCCCCAGAGGACATTTGGTAATGTCTGGAGACGTTTTTGATAAGGGAGCGGAGGTTGGATAGGGAGTGGTCCAAAATATCAATAGTGCAAGCTTTTGAAATTGGTCTACCCAGAAGTCAGCAAACTCTTTCTGTAAAGGATTGGACAAGAAGCATTTTTAGGCCATAGTCTGTTGTAACTCTGGTTGTGACGTGAAACGAGTCATAGACTACGTGTAAACAAATGAGCGTGACTGTGTTTCAGTAAAATTTTACTTATGGACACTGTTGAATTGATTAAACACAGAGGCCATTAGGCTGAGGTGGCTCTAATGCCGTGGCAGCCTACATAAGCAAACCAAAACCTATGCCTATAAATGCCTCAAGTTTATGAAATTGAAACCTAAGGATGGTCGTACACAAACTGCCAACCAGGCTTTAAGCTGTAGCCAATTAATAACTTCCTCACTTTGCTTCCACCTTTTCTCTGGAAGTCTCTCTCTCTCCTGAAGCTCCTGTTGGTGGACTGCTCCTAACCTCTTCTGGTTTCACGATGCCCCATTCAATGGGTTTTTGCTCAAATAAACTCTTAAATTTTTTAATATGCCTCAGTTTATCTTTTAATACCATTGAAATTTGGATTTCATATAACTTTCATACGCCATGAAACATTATTCTTCATTTTATTTTTTCAACAATTTAAAGATATAAAAGGAAAACCATTCCCAGCCTGCAGCCCATACAGTAAGAGGTGGTGGGCATGGTTTGGCCCATGAGCCCAGTGAACAGAAAGGTTTAGATTTCTATCTATTTTAGAGGAAGCATAGTATTTTCATTCAGCAAAATCACTTATTCTTTTTTCTTTACTTATAACATTTTAAAGAGTGATTTGTGTTGTGTGTTAAATGCCAATGATTCAGCTAAGAAGAGCTGGGGTTGAAGAATAGCCCTTTTTATGCAAGCAATGATGTTATGTTCTGGTCATTAAGAACTGAATTTGCAATAGGCTCATGGACTGAGGAAAATTATTCTTTTTCTTAAGTGTTTATGATTTGCTTATTTAATCTCTGTCCCCTCTTTCAGCCTTCTTGGCTTCCTTTAGCTCAGTCCTGCATTTTCAGAATGAGGCAGACCCAATTTTCTGTGGGGCTGAAATTTCACCAAGGGTGAGTTCGTTCAGATTCTGGGTCATTTACGTCTCGAGTCTGCAATTTGATCTGATTTTCACTGGCTGAAAAGAAACACTAAGAGCTTTATTATATGAGCTGAACTGGATAATCTATCCTAAGGCCTGGGGCAAAACTGGGAGAAATGGGGAGTCTGGAGGGTAGTTGCTTTCTTTTTTTTTCTCAGTGGTAGAATATCATGGAAGAGTTTCGCAAGCACTGTTTTCCAAGGAAAAACCGAAAAAAGCTTGAAATTTTTGCTGAAGAACCAAGGAGGGAGAAATACTTCCTGCCACAGTGAAAAGGAAGGAAGAATGGAAGGGAACAAAAGGGGTTATTACGGGACAGTCTGAGACATTCCTAAGAGGGAAAGGGTGCAGTATCGTGCTTCCAGTACTTCCTCCTTTCCTAAGTGGTGTAAAGAGTACCTGAAATAGCTTCTAGAACTAATAAGAGACTTTGCTACAGTGCGCAAACACAATATAAAATTTACAAAAATCGATAATTTCTCTAAGTTTACCTATTTAAAGACATGATAGGGAAAACAAAGGATCCTATTCTTAACGTCAACAAAAGACATAAAATAGCTAAGAATAAGCCTATCAAGAAATGTGCAAAACATACATGATGCAAACTGCAAGATTGTACTGAGGGGTGTAATGAAAAAAGTGAATAAATGGAGAACATTGCTTCCGTCAGGGTTCTATCAGTGAAGCAGAACCATTATGAGTGGTGGAGAGTGAGGGATTTACTCAAGGATTAGACCTTACACATTTGTGGCAACCAGCTGAGAAATCAATATAAGGCAGTCGTTTTTGCATCCGGCGCTGGCCTCATGTCAGCAGAGTTGGCAAATAGGAAAGAAAGATGGCCTTAAGTGGAGGACAGCAGGGAAACACTGGAAATTGTGTCTTTCATCACTGCCAACCTCAGTGACCTGGGTGACCTGCAGGATAAGCTGGCCCTTCGCCTTAGTGACCTCTGCACATGAACCCAACCCAGATTCAGAGCTGAAGGAAGAGGTCCAGTATTGACTGGAGGAGCTGTAGACCCAGACGCTGCTTCATTTCTTCCCTTCAGATCTTGCACACATTTCTCTTGGGCCAACCTTAACCAGAACCAGATCGGGAGGAAAGTGTGAGAAGCGTGGTTCATCTTAGCTAAGCGGACCCTGTACAAAGCAGCCATACCTCCCATGTGTCTGGATAATAGTAATAACACAATAGCAATCACATAGTGTGTACTTCGTTAGACACTTTTCTAAGTGTTTTGCATTTAGTAACTCATTTTAGTCCTCACCACAACTCTCTGAAGTACGTATGATTATTAGATTCATTTTACAAATGAGGAAACTGAGCCTTGATGGGTTAATAGCTTGCCTGTGGCCACACAGCTTGCAAGTGGCAAAGCTGACATTCAAACACAGACAGTCTGGGAAGACTGCACTTTCCAAAATGTCAAGTCTCCCCAGATTAATGTATTTTCATACAATCTCAGTTAAGATCCTAAAGGGCTGAGTGTTGAGAATTTGTGAGGTTTTTCTAAAGCATATCTTAAAGAGCGAACATGTGACTCCATACTATAAAATGCCAATAACTGAAATAGCGTATTTCCATTAGAATCAACACAGCATCAAAGACAGCGCTCAACAGAGCTGAACATACAGACCTAGAAGAGATGGAACTCGACAAATGCGCCCTTGGAAAGCTGGCTCCTGGGGAAGAACCCAGTGAGACCCTCCTCTCCCCGCATGGCACTGTGACTGTGACACAGAGAGAGAGGAGGTGACATCAGTCAGTTTCATGCTCCCTCACTGCCGTCCCTGCAATCCTGCCACGTCTGGCCCTTTCTTCCTGTGCACTTGGGTACTGTCCTGGGCGGGAAGGACACATCATTTTTGCAACCGTTTTTAGATAATAAGTCCCTCCAGTCACCTTCAGTCATAAAGTAGGAGCAGTGAGGGGCAGAAAGTTCTGACTGACGGGCCCTGAGTCCCTCTGGTGTTGCTCCCCCTGGCTGTCACAGATATTTAAAGCTGTCTCTTTATCATGCTAGGATTTTCGGGGCGGCTCTAAGATTCCACTTCTGGGTCCTTTCCACTGCAGGTCCCCTAAGGGGCAGGGCTTCTCCTGGGCTGCCTCTTGCCTCCCGCCTTAGCCTGTTTTTCCTGAGGCCTGCCTCGCCCGTTTTTGCATGACTTGTTGGGCAAGGTGTGGGTCACCAACTGCCCTGGTTTGCTGGGACTGAGGGTTTCGCAGGATGGGAGACTTTCAGAGCTAAAACTGGGACAGTCCTGGGCAAACCACGAGGGTTGGTCACTGTAGAAATTCCCTTCCAACAACGTCTCCATACCAGCATGCCTGTCCATATTTGGCCCCTGAGAAATAAGCACTTTGACCTATTATTACTTCCCAAATGCAGCCTTCTGCTGCGGGGGGTCACTTTGGCCAATCTGTCCTCAGATACAACTGGCAAGTGGCTTGAGTCTCACTCTGGTCCACTGTGTCACCAAACACGAGGGAACCACACAGCAAGCTCCCAGAGTGGCCTCCTAGAACCCTCCAAATGGGCACGAGCTGAAGGGGAAGAGTCCGCAGGTCCTCCCTTTGGAGTCAGTGTGGGACCCACACCAACAACTCTCTCTAAAGAAAGCCACCCTCCCTTGGCTTTTCCCTGGTCAATTCTTCTAGACCTTTTTCTGTGGGTTGGTTAAGGCCAAGCACTGGTGTTTGTCACTCCTGTGCCAGTGCTGCTGAGGCACTGAAGTGTAGGCACTCCACTTTGGAATGTAGGACTACCTGGCACCCATTTTTTTGGTCACAAGTTTTTAGGCCTCAGACAACACTGTGACAAAAGAATTAGAGTTTTAATATCATGTTTCATAAGCCCATTAAAGACAAAAAAGAAAATTTCAGGGCAAGAAAGGATTACGAAGCTTGAAAAAGATTTGATACATAGAAATGTTATATTTTTGTATGTCAAAAATCATATATAAATTTAAAAGTTAAATGACAACCAGGAATATATTTCCAACAAAATAACAAAGAAGAGGCTAATAAACATAATTATGTAAAACAAACCTTTTACAAATGATAATCTAGAGTCCACATCCATCTTACCACCCGCACCCCCACCTCCCCTGTCTGAGCCACTCTTCTAATTTCCTGGCCTAGAAGCACAGGGATGTAGGCTAATAGAGGCCTCTTTTGCCTCCCTATGTTCTGTGCACCACCAACGGTGAGAATGTTCCTTTAAAAATGTAAACGAGATCGTGTCATTGCTCTATCTGAACTTTCTTTACGGTTTTCCACTACGTTTAAAATGAAATGCAAAGTCCTTACGTGCTATGGCACAGAAGGCCCCATGCCATCTGGTGCTGGCTGGATTTCTGACCTTATTTACACCCAGCCCTCTGTGAGAGCAGTGACTTTGTTTATGGCTGTCACTCAGCACTCAGCACTGCTTAGCACAGAGCAGGCAGTCACTAAATGTTTGTTGAATGAAGGAATTAATAGATGGATGACTGGAAGAAAAAAAGCCAATGAAATATGAAGAGCTTTCTTAAAGAAAGGATACTGTTCATCTTTGGCTAGCTGATAAGGGCACTCTCATATACTGCTTGAGGAAATACATTTTTAGACAACATTTTTGGGAAACAACTTGAAAATAAGAATGTAAAGTATATGAAGTTCATATCATTTTAAGATTTAGTAGTTTCAATTCTAGAAATCCAGAATATGACATGCCAATTGATTTAGGTAAAATGAGTTTATTACAGCATTATTAATCATAATGAAATATTGGAAACAATCTAAATGTCCAACAATAGGGGAAAAGTTTAATACATTTTTGTTTACTCACACGATGGAATATTACATAGGCATTAAAATGATTTCCAAACAAATGTTTACTTCTGAGTAATTCCTAGGAAAATTTTCATGATATAATGCTAAGCAAAAAAAAAAAATTACAAAATTTTAGATATCATATCATCATGATTAAAAATTATATATGCATAAATAAAAAATTGAAGTAAATCTTTACAGAGTTAACCGTGGTTACTTCTCGTTCTCACAATAACTAGTGATTTAAATTTTCTCCTTTATACTTTGCTTAAGTTTCAAATTTTATTATGTCTAGAATCGGGAAAGTAAATAAAACTTATTTTAAAAGTCATTGTAATTGACAGAGAAACTACTGATCAATGAATGCTGGTGGTCTTTAGCACTTCCACAGACAAGTGCAGCCCAGTGGATTGATGAACATGAATCAAATGTGCATAAAATTAAATTCATTTCCCTGTAAAACAAGGCCAAAGGACCCTAGAACAAGATTTAAGTCTACTCCTGTGGCTCACATATGCATAAAAAGGAACTTTCCTTATTTTCTAGGACTGGTCCCATTTTACTCTACTTTCGTGTTTCTTGATGGTAGAAAACAGTTGATTTGTCAGGTGAAGTTGTCTCCATCTCATCCAGTTTAAGATAGCATATTTTGGGTAATTACTCTGTGTTATTCCATCTCTTCCTTCTCTGGTTGATATAAATCGGGGTGGGGGGTGTGGTTCACGAGTTGGCTCTAGAGACGTGTCATTTCATCCTTGCTGACCCTGGTCACGGTATCTCACTTGGTTTGGTCACTTGCCACATCTGCCACAGTGTCTCTTGGTCCCTTAGTGACTGGGGACTTGCTCCATCAACCACAGGAATGAGGCTGGTCTCATCCAGTGTTTAGGGCAGTGTTTGCAACTGATACTTATAAAAACTAGCTTTTATTGAGTACCTATCATGAGCAAGGGTCTAGTTCTAAGAACTTCGGGTGCACTTGCTTGTACAATTCTCATACCAGCTCTATGAGATTAGATACAGATAAGGAAACTGTGGCTCAGACACACTAAGTGCCTTGTCCACAGCCCATAAGTATCAAGTCAGAATGTCCATGGTCCTTGCCACTGTCCCCAGTTGTCAGGTCCCCCCACACTGTGGCCCTCTCATTTGATGCTAGGTCTCCTTGGGATCTCTTCCTCAAGGTTCCAGGAACCGTTGGCTGCTTCTCCATAGGCCACTGGCACGGTGAGGCTCTTGAGGTTATTCTCAGATGCCTGTATCTAGATTCCCCAACCATTGCTGCCCTGCCTCACCCAGGTGGGGTTGGAGGCAGGAATGACAGGCTGGCAGTTCCCAGTAATGCTCACAGGGAAAGAAGGAAATTTGTCCCGCTGACTTCAATTTTCTAGAACCTGCCCTCTGGAGGACTTCCAGGAGGCTCAACTTTCTCCTCCAGCCTCTGGACGAGCTTTCTCCTTTTGAGCTTTGTCCTTTTTCCTTCTTGTCTGATCTTCAAACTGTAGATCTTGATGTGTGAAAACTCAGCTATGGGATATTTGAGAAAATCATTGACAAGCCAGATTATTAGGAGGACAAAAAAGTCTTGCTAGGAAAAAAGTTCAAACAAGTTTCTTAACTTCATGTGTCACCAATTTGTTGCTTTCCTGGATTAGTCTTCATAATAAGACTAATAAGAGCTGACAAAAAAAAAAAAAAAAAAACCATGTGAATTACACAGAAAGGACTTTGGGTGGTATTTGAGAACATTACCCTGCTCCTTATACTCTTTAACCCTGGCAGATTCATCCCAGCCTTGCCATCCCCGCCTGGCAGAACCCCTTCCTATCTTGGTTGGTGGTCCCACCTCCCCCATCTCGCCAACACACACTCAAGAGCAATTGTATCTAAGCTCTGCCATCACATCAGCATTTGGAAGGCTCTTGGGTTTCAAAGGATCCTTACTTAAAATCCACGCTGGTGGAAGTGAAACCTTAAGCATCAAAAGCTAACATATTAACTGTAATTAGCTTGTGTGTCACACGTGAGAGTGGGGAAAAGAACTCACGGAGGGAGCCCATAGACGGCTGCGGCAGCATCAGCATTTTGCCCAGAAGACCTCTTCTTTCTAATATGAATGCCGTCGCTGCACAAAGGGAATGTTATGCTGTATGTGCAGAAAAATACTTGCAGTTTGATTTATCTGTGGGAGTCAGATTAGCTGTGGGGCTAATGATAATGAGTCTTAGTTGACATCTTTCATTTTTTCCACATGTCTAGATTCCAGATTATGTTTTCCTCATGCGAGGAAAATAATCAACACTCCCTTTTTATATCGATGTGAGTCTTAACACGCACATTAACTCTGTTCCACTTGTAAAACTCGATGCTGCTGTTTCTATTTGCAGACTAAGATATATGCAATAAGTTTGGTTCCCAACCCCCACCACCCAAGGCAATTGGGGTGGCCAGATTATAAGACACAACAAATGGAGGCTACCAGTTTTGGGTTTATCTGCAACTCTGTTCTGCCTAGTAAGACTCCCCCAGAGCAAGGAAGAGGGAGGGAGTCCAGGTAATCAATTGGGCTACTTATAAGGTCCCTAGGAAAGGGGCTTAGGCAATGGGAAAATGCTCTTTTGTCCTCTTTATATTTGCCACAGTGTCCACCTCCTGTTCTGTACTACTCTCCTCAGTATCACGGAAAATCCACAGTTGGCCCCACCTGGAGCAATTGCCTCACGGTCTGGTAAGGAGACTGCCTCACCAGCCTTTGGTTTTGGTTGGCCATCACCTTCCCCTTCTGCTCCCATGTTCACTGACACAAAGCAGCCCCCAAGTGCAGCTGAGCGGGGTCCTCATCCCCAAGTAGATTTTCAGCTGATGATCAGAGACCCAGAGAATGCTACCCTGTAATTAAATATGTATTTTCCAGCTTAGGAACATCCTAAAGTGAATAAAAGTGAACAAGCAAGCAAATGAAACCCACAGGTTGTGCTTACAGTGGAAAAAGAATGAGAAGAATCACTTTCACTCAGGTATTGTTGCCATAAGAACCTTCATCAAAACAATCTTGCCTAAAAGTTGAGTCGACAGACCGTCCACACTCCTGTGAAATTTGTTGCTTTCTCGTTTTGAGGGCTCAACCAAGGGGAGGAACCACCCTATGCGAATCTCATCCTGCCCTAGAGACAAACAGCTAGAGGTTGGAAGTTCATCGAAGTTAGCGTTTAAGCTCTGCCCCTTCTTCCTCCTTTGCATATTGCCCTGTGCTTTATTCCTTCCTTAATTTACTGAAAATAAAGAAAATTCTGCCTTACCATTGGTTCCCTTAGAGGCATTTTAACATTTGAATCATGAAATTAAAAAAAAAAAATCTCTCTTTAAAAGATACTTCTTCTCTGATGCTCATCATTGTAAGGTCCTGCCCGTCCTGGGTCCTGTCTCTGTGCCTGCCTCTGACGTCCTCACCGGGAGAGGCCTTTAGGGCTGCGGTTACAGATGTCTGCCAGGGAGTCAAAGCTGGTTCATTGCAAAGAAGAAAAATAATAATGATGACGATGATGATGATGAAGTTTTGGCTTGTTAAAGCACTCTTTGGAGGGCAAAAGATAGGAGCAGACACTTCAAAGAAAATGAAATATAAATGTCTGTAACTCACACGTGCACAAATGCTTAGCACCATTCATAATGAGAGAAATGCATATTACTCGGATGCACCATTTTTCACCTAGTAGATTGACAAAGATCAGAAAGACAAAGATAATGCTCTGTGTTAGGGAGCATGCTAGAAAACATATACTCTCAAAATTGGTGCAGAGATTTGGCAAAATCTAACAAAATTGCCAGTACATATACTTATTGAGCCATAAGTTCCGCTTCAAGTAATTTATCCTATAAATATACTGATGCACATACAAAGTGACAGACGTGAGTGGTTGTTTACTGCAGAGTTGTTTGTAATAGGTTTATTGGAAACAATCTTAGATGTTTATTAATAGGTCACTGGTTACATAAATTATATAGTCCATCCCTACACTGGAATACCAATAGCCTAAAAAGACTGAGGAAATATTTATAGATTACATAATGGTCTCTAAATATAAGTGAAAAGAGCAAAGTACCCAAGGGGGTCTACTATTTGCACAGAATAGTTGAAGGAGCGGTCTACATATTTGCACAGCATTCTCTTACAGCAGCAAAAGATAACTCTGAAAAGACTTCCAGGAAACTGATAGCATATGTTGCCCCCACAGAGGGGAACTGGAGGGTTGGGGGTAGGGAAGGAGTGACATTTTTCACTAAATTTCTATGTATACACACATACCCCCCCACACACAAATTATTTTTTGTTTGAATTTTGGACCACACAAATATATTATCTGTTTAAAACTTAAACACACTTTTGTTTGTAAGTAACTAAGAGCTGTTTCTACTCACAACACTTCTGACCCCAAATGTGTGGGTTTTTCCCAGCACCAACAAATTCTCCAACTCTCCAGCCACCAACTGGGTGTCTTACAATTCAGTTCCACTCTGACACTGCTACCCAGAATTAGCCCAGAGCCCACAGGCTAAGGGTTCATTCCCACAAGACTGCTCTCACTTCAGACACCAACTGCAGGCCCTGAGCCACCCTGCTTCTGACCAAACAGCTATAAAGTGGGAGTTCCCATGACTCCCTCATCAGGTTTGATCCTTTGCCAGAAAAGCTCACAGAACTCAGAAAAACGCTTTACTTGTGCTTGCTGGTTTATTACAAAGGGTATAATTCAGGAACGGCCAAATGGAAGAGACGCATAGGACAAGGTACGGGGAGGGAGGGCGTGCAGTGCTTCCGTGTCCTCTCTGGGTGTGCCACCTTCTCTGCACCTCGACGTGTTCATGAACCTAGAAGCCCTCCAAACCCCATTTGTTTAGTTATTTAGGGGTTTTAATGGAAGTTTCACTATATAGACATGATTGATTGAATCATTGGCCATTGATGATTAACTCAATCACTGGCCCCCCTATAGGTCAGGGGGTGGGGCTGAAAGTCGCAACTTTCTAATTGTGCCTTAATCTTTCTGGCAACAGGCCTCCATCCTGAAGCTATATAGAGGCCCCCAGCCAGCAGTCACCTCGTCAGTATACAAGAGACACTCTATGGCTCCAGAGATTCAGGGGTTTTAGGAGCTATGTGCCAGGAACCAGGGACAAAGACCAAACATATATTTATTGCATCATAATAACACCATATTACCTTACAGAGGATGTGACAAATCATATTTTCCAAAGCCAGGTACATCAATCTATCACGCCCCAAAACTCTTCTTACGATACATACTGACATTCCCCTTGAATCTAGGCAGACCCTGGACTGTGTAGGGGTGACTGCCTGTGAATTTTAAAGTTAAATCATAAAAGGTGATATAGCTGCCCCTTGGGTACTCGCCCTTGGAAGATGATAGAGCTGTGGGGGATGCTTGCCTTTAGAATCCAGCTACTCGGTTGTGAGGAAGCCGGGTAGCCCCACCCTAGCTCCAGTGGAGGTCCCAGCTGACAGCCAGCATCAACTGCCAGACTTGGGAATGAGTGAGCCAGCCTTCAGACTCTTACAGCCCCCAGCCTTCAAGCCATCCCAGTTGGTGCTAAGTGGAGCAGAGACACACTGCCCCCTCCCAGCTCTGCCCAAACTGTAGATTTATAAGTAAAATAAATGATACATTGTTCTAAGTCACTAAGTTTTGGGATGGTTTGTTGTTACACAGTGATGAATGAGTAACTAGAACAGAGGGGAAATTGTTGGAAGTTTTGAGAAGAACTCTGGAGTACTTTCATGAAATAAAGGCAGTGACAGAGCTTGGTGTCAGGCACAGCTAGAATCAGGTTGGTCGCTTCCACGATTACCTCGCTCTCCATCACTTTCTCTCCATCCGTTGGTCACTGCTGCTTCTCCTTTCCTGGGTGTCATTTCCTCAGGTCATCTGGCTTCATTTGCACGGTATGCTTTCCCAATTCCCAATGCCCAGTTTTGCCCCCTAAGAACAGAGTCTCTTTTCTTAGTTACAGTTTTCAATATCCCGTGAACAACCTCGGACCAATCAAATGTGCCTAAGGGGAGGGTCCTATAACATTTGGCCCCCAGGGGCTCCTCAGGAGACTTGGGGCTATTTTCTGAGAACAGAAAATTGTAAAATGAGTAGTCTTCACTTTTGGCTTTCAGAACTCTTAGGAAAAGAATAAATTGCTTTTAGTGTGAGTTTAAATCTCAAAAAGAATCTCAAGCAAAATACAGCTCTAATTTTATGATAGAAATCAGTGGCAAATAGGATTTGCTGAGCAGGAATTCTTATAACCATACCATCTTGGATTATTTCTGTAAGAGTCATCAAGATCGATTGATTAGGGAGCCAGCAGATTCTAATTGTAAATCGAAAGGGAGATTGTGAAGGGCAGATTCCTCCAGTGTGGCTTTATACTTGAACTAATTTTATGGAGCAGCAAAACATTGTAGTCGTTAGGCACCTGGACTCTGGAGCCAGACTGCTCTGCTAAATGTGGCCCCACCACATTTATGGTATCTTTATGACATTCAGTAAGTGATCTCTTTCTGCCTCAATTTCCTCATGTGAACACTGGCTCTAATAATATTTCCTGCCACACAGGGTTATTGTGAGCTTTAGTAAATCACATGTAAAGCACTAATAATAGTGTCTAGCACAAAATAAGTCCTGGGTGAATAATGACTGTTGTTGCTTTTATATACCAGTCACCAGATCTGATATCCCGTGTAATTTATCCTAAATTAAGCCCTTGTCACTAGAGTTTACAACCACGTTAAATTCATTCAGTGTGAGCAAGTCTCAGCCGAAAGTTAGACATTAATGGGAAGCTGCTTTCTATTGCTAACCCTTTAGTCCCTTTCTCCCATCCATATTCAGGAGGGGCAGTAATGTTATGGATATGGCAGACTGGCGCTCAGTATCAGTTCCAACCTTCTCCACATGTGCCTAGAGTCGTGCAGAGACTGGCGTTCTAAAACGTGCCCTTCCCGAACTTTCACAGGGATGGTGTTCTGGATGGAAATTAGGTGCCCCGATCAGATGCACTTACGCAGAGTCTTTAAGGCGGACGTGAGATGGCTGCCATCTTCCTGTTGCTTTGGAACATGGTTGTGAGGAGTTGGGGTTCTTCTGGAGCAGAAGTCAGTGTGTGTTCACTAGCTTCGTGTGTGTTGACAGGCAGTTGTGAGAGGGAGCGCAGAGGCTGCACCTTCCCCAGATCACAGCATTGGCAGTGAGTTTTCAGGTCAACCAACCCGACAGCGTTTTCCTGAAGTCCCACAGCTCTGAACGTGTCAGAGGCAGCAGCTCCCTTGTTGGGCCTCTTCTATGATGTGGGTTGGGAGTCATTTCGGGACCTCATTCCTCTGGACTATACAACACTTACCTAAGCACCCAATTCCCTGTATTGCATCCTTTCAGCTGTTTTTCTTGCAGCCAAACTCTGATTCAGACAGGGAGCCTCAAAGGCTGTCTTCCCCATGTCAGTCCTCTGTCAAGTGACTGATTTTTCTCACTTATTCAGTATGACTTTGCTGAGCTTCTCTTTATAATGGAGGGGAACAAGAAAAGGAGGGTGGGCGCTGAGGTGTTAGACTGCAAAAGGGCAATTCCTCAAAAAGTAACAAGTTCATCGTGTGCACAAGGGGGAAGCCGTTCTTCGCCTCGGCGGTGTTACGGGGGCGCAGCGGGGCCAGATGTGAAAGGACTTGGACTCGTCCTCAGCATGGTCACCCCTTAAAAATTTTCAGTTGACTTTACAAGTTATTGTTAGATGTTTCCACTTGAGCAGAGAGTTTCAGATCGGTTTTCATCTCCTCTTGATTAAAGAAAAATTGACTTGAAAAAATTTTCACCTTGAAAAATGGACTTTTCAATGCCCATTATTCTTCAAGACTCCCGTTGGGTTCCCCAAAGCCATTCTCAGCCCCCTTCTTCCTTTCTGCTTCCGTCCACAGGGCCTAGAAAGCCATATACTCACTTCTCTTGCCCTCACAGGGATCGTGTGACCCAATTCTAGTGAAACGCTGCCTGGAGTAGCTTCTAGAAAAGCTTTTGTTTTCCTCATAAAGGAACAGATGTGGTTAGTAGGGCTTCCTCCTTCCTTTCCTTCTAACTTGAAAATAAATATGGTATTTGGAGCCACAGCAGCCACTTTGACATGAGGTGACAAGCCAATTCACCAAAGACGACAGAAGGAAAAGACAGAAGGAGCCTAGATCTTTGATGACACCGTTGAGCCCCTGCGTCTGCCCTGAACTTCTTACCCCTCAGCTTTTCCTCGAGTGAGAATAATAAACTCCTATTTGTTTGAGCAAGCGTTTGTAGAGTATTCTAGCCCTTGTAAAGCCTCATTCCTACATAATATTTACACCTCCTGGGACTTTTCTGAGGACCCAACAAGATAACTGGTGTGAAAGTACTTCGAAAAACTATAAAAAGAGAACTAATTTGAAAGTCTTATTTTAAAAGGAATCAGGTGTTTTGAGGAGCTCAAGGCAGAGGAGGTTTCAATGAAATGATAAATGATTGAAATAAGTATGCCACATAGTCCTTTCAACAACTGAGATGAAGCTTTGCTTCTCTCTTAAATTATTAATAACCCCATTTAGTACTTTCAAAGTGCTCTGCCATCGTCTGATACTTAATCCTCAGAATTTCCCTAGCAGATTGTAAAATCTCATTTTACAAGGGAAGAAGTGAAAACAAGGTTTTTCAAAGGCTTTCTCAGAGACACATATGCCTGCGGCAGACTCAGAATTAAAAATCAAAGACTCTAACCGTCCGGCGTGTAATTGGCTTTCTTGTGTAAGTTTGATATGCAGGGCATGACACAGCCCAAGGAAGCCCTAAGCATTTAAAGGCTCATCTCATATGTGTATTCAAAATAAAGTCCAGGTAACCATACAAGACTCCTTACACTTGTGACTAAAATGCCTTCGCGTACAGCATTAGAAGAGGGGAAGGCAAGAGTGCTTCCATCAGCAACCAACTTAAGGCTGCTTACATACTGCTATAGACCGTGTAATAGTTTTCTGTCCTCTCCACATTGGCATGTTGAAAGCTAATCCCCAATGAGATGATGTTTGGAGGTGGGGCCTTTGGCAAGTGATTAGGTCATGAGGGTAAAGCCCTCATGAATGAGATTAGTCCCTCAAAAAAGAGACCCCAGAGAGCTCTCTAGTCCCTTCTACCATGCGGGCACAGTGAGATGGCAGTTTATGAACCAGAAGGAGGTCTCATCAGGCATTGAATCCGCTTGCACCTTGAACTTGGGCTTTCCAGCCTCCAGAGCTATGAGAAATAGATTTCTGCTTCTAAGCCACCCAGTCTACGGTAATTTGTTATAGCTGCCTGAACGGCCTAAGAGAGCCTCATCTAATCCTAACGAAAAAGAAATGAGGTCAGATTACTTCATTATTTTCCTGAGGGACATCATTCTAAGCAGGGAAAGCGTGGTTCTTTTGATGCTGCATGTTGAAAAAAAAAAATAGGGGCAAAATAAAGAGAAATAGTTAACTGCCAAAGCAGGAAGTGGACTCATGTTAAAAAAGGAAGCAAAGTACTCAAAACTTCATCTGGAAGTGTGGTGCTTAGAATCTTCCATCACCTCAACCCAAGAAAATGTTCTGGCGATTTTAATCGTGTTTTGTTTGATGAGACAAAAATTTGGCCTTTAATTAATGATGTTATTTTTCAAGAACCGATTTATGCACTTCAAGGCCTTTTGTCCAAATTCTGATTTAGTAAGATTTACATGATATGAGATCAAAGAGGGGAAAAGGAAAAAAGAGCTCAAACAGAAACACAAAAAGGCCTTAATGAAGTCTACATTATGACTCTTTATTTTCAAATCTGGAGACGACTGACACACGGATTTCCTATCCCAGCGTTACTACTTCCTGTGTGTGGGACTTGGAACAAGTGGCTTCGTCTGCATTTAAATTCCTCACATGGTACATAGGTCAATGGTAGTACCTCCGTCATTGGAGGCTTGAGTGTGTAAGATGGTATGGTAACAATAATGTTAGCTTTTGTTATTGTCTGTAAAAGGCATAAAACAATGGGCACAATGAGGAAAGGGACACACAGACATACACTCTAAAAGGTGTGGGATGTGTGTCAAATACATTTTGTAGAATACTAAGGGGAAGATTGTTGGGAGGCAACAAAAAGCATACTTTGATCTAGTTCTGCCACCCTTAAGGGCGACAATGGTCACTGGGCATTGAAGGGGCACAGTTGAATTTGAGGAATGAACAGGGTGGCATTCAGCAAGAAGCAGGCATGTTCCTGAGCAGAAAGCCACTGTAAATGGGAGAAAAGTATTAAAAATTGTTAAGGAATTATTATTTGTCACAATAAGGAGCAGATGGCTGCCCAGAAATGCACTTTCCAGAAAGCTTGGATGGTCAAACTTCGATATGCCCTCTGGATTTCTCGTCGAGGCTTTGAGTTTATGGGAACGGCGCACACCTTGGAAGAACAAGAATTTTGTAAGATGTTTAAATCTCTGTCACCTGGTGACTTAAAGGCTATTTTTATATGTACGTTTTATTAGTGAAATACCTCTTCTGCAATAGTTTTATACTAATAAGAACAGGGGAGTGAGGTGACCATCTTGCCTGTTTTATGTCACAGATATTCTCAGGGTGTCGTGGAGTTGGAAGAGGGGAGAGATAGGAAAATGAAGCCCGAGAAGGCAAGTGCTTGAAACTAGAAGAATTAGACATGGCAAGCTCCAGAAAAAAATGTGCACAGAGCATAAATGTCAGGCCAATCCTGGCTTCTAGACATTGTTACTGCCAGGAGCACCCAGCATTGGACGGGGCCCTTCCCCGTCAGGGCGCCAAGTGTCCTCAGGCCCCAAGAGCACCTCTTGTGTTTCCTGCCTGCCTCCCAGGCAGCTCAGCCTCTCCTGAGGAAGCGGGGCTGAAAGGGGAAAGAAAATGAAAGAAGGAGGAGCAAGAGAGGACAACAGGGAAAAAGAGGGATCCCATGAAGGACACGAGAGGAGTGCAGGGAAAATTAAAGAGAAGAGCAAGAGGAAGCAAAAGAAGGAGGAAATGAGATAAAACGTGGGGAAGAAAGAAAGGAAAGCATGAGCATGGGACCAGCATGGAATCACAAAGACGTTACTAGGCAGCTGGGCTGGAGTGTAGAGCCGGGCCTGGACACATGAAGGGAGAAAGGGACATGGCATCCGGAGGAGCTGCCTCAGAGCAGACGAGGAGAAAAGAAGGATAGAGGAACAAGAAAACACTATTAGTTTCTCAGATGTCTGAATAATAATTAATCATCTTAACGTCTATTGTGTCAAAGCTCTTAGCGGCATTGTGGGCAGAACCACATCCAATATTATTTCAAAACGGCGATGGCTCTTGATGAGGCAGAGTGTATGCGGGGCGAGGAGTCGGATGGATGATGGAAGAGGAGAGTAGAGGCCAGTCCTGTGGGAAACTGCAGGGAGACACTGATGCTGACCCTTTGGGAATGGAAGTGATGCAATGCCAGTGAGAATGAGCAGGATGTTTACTGTCTTTTTGCACAGTCAAAAAAAAAAAGAAAAATTTATAGCACTGGCTGCACAACCGTTTCTTAAAGATGTACACATTGGCATCTGATTTATCCATGACTGGATGAATTAATTGTCACCTTGAGGCTTTGGTGTGTGTGGCATTATTTACATGGGATGTTACACACCAGTTATTTTACTACATATTTTTAAACCGGCCTTTAGCACTTCTTCATTTCCGTATTGGCTCCTTTTCCTTTATGATATGAGTCATTTATTGCTCTATCAATACATACATCCAGCAAGCTATCTCTTGGACCAGTAGGTCTCCAACTTTAGTGAGCTTCAGAACCATCTGGAAGGCTTGTGAGACACAAATTTCTAAGCTCTACCCCACTAGAATTTCTTAGGCTGTGGTCTGGGGTGGAAGAATCTGCATTTTGAACAAGTTTTCAGGTGATGCTGATGCCGCTGGTCCAGATCTCACTTTGAGAACCACAGTATTTGACTAATCATAGAGTGTTCCCACTGTGTGCAATTACTGTTACTACAGAGATATTGAAATACAAGATTGTGTTTCCAAAGGTGGAATTTCAGAATTTAGAAAAACTGTGTTAGAAGCATTACTGTACAAAGTTATCAATTATATTATTATATCAATAGTAAAATCAAAGAGTTCTGTGACGTTTTGTAGGGAAAGCTTCTCAATTTGTGGCTTTCTCTGATTAGATGACTCACTTGAGGTTCTGGCCTTCCCATTGTAGTCTCTTCAATTTTAAAACCTCAAACTTAAGAGTTGTGGAGGAAAATTGCTCCTCTTCTGCACGTGATCCCACCTTGGTCCAGAGAGAAGGACACATTCACCAACACTCTGTCCTCTCGGAATAGCCCTGGTGAGGAAGCTTGTGCCCCTCCCTCCACCCACTCTGGACAGAGCGCGGTACTCATCAGGCCATCTTGGTTGCTAAAGGGCTGTGCTCATAAGGGAGAAGGGACTCCCTTTCTCTCTTTCTGTGCTTCCCTGAGCTCTCAGGTGCAAATAAGTTTACCCCCTCTTCTGTGGCCAAGCAGGGAGCCCACTTGGGTAGCGCCCTTCCCCAGGCAGCAGTCCCTACTGGAGACAGGGCACAAGGCAGGCTTGTCCTTGCTGCTGGCTGGGGTCTTGGACACAGAGTCTTACTGCTGTCTGGACACAGCCCCAGTGTGAATGTGCAGATCCTAGATCTAAAAAACTTCAGAGCTAAGCTACATTCTCCAACGTGCTTTAGCAGAAGCCCTGCTAAGCCCTATATACAGTTGACTGTCTGTTCTTTGAGTGTTTGCTTCATCAGTCAGCACCCCAGAGGGGAGCAAGAGAGAATTTTAGACCTAAAAGACCTCTAAATATGGGCTGGGAAACAGGTCTGTGCACAAAATGGGCACTTGAGTAGCAAAAGGTGGCCTAGGGAGACTGAGGTTCTGAGTGTAGGACCTGGTGGCTGGCTTGGGCTGGGGGAGCTCTCATTGGCTTATAACATAGCCACAGCTGGAACATCAGGCACAGGGATGATCAGAAGCAGAGTTCCAGTTAAGTTACATCAAGAACCAAATAGTCTCTGGGGCTCATGAGGCTCCTGCAGAGAGTTCTAGAAATGCCGTACCTGTACCTCTGGGTCTTAAATAGGCTCTGAACTAGATGTGACAAAAAGTCTGCTCACGAGTGTAGATTTCAGAGACTCCAGCTATAGTTTCAACCTCAGAAGGGTAGTGGAACAGGCAAAGAGGAAGATGGGCCTTCTCCTATAGGGGCTCTTTCACTTTTTTAAGCGGGAAGTAGAGGCCAAAACAAAACCATCCTTATTATGCACCAAAGGCTAACAGGAACAATTTTAAGATTTCCATTCCGAACACTCTGTTATTAAAGATTTGGTTTGCTTAGTGACATATCTAGGAAAGAAAACTCTTAGGAAAGAGCTGAAAAGATCTTGCAATCAGAACATCAATGAGAAAAAAACAAAAGCAAAATGAAGGAACACATATTGAAACAGAGGTGGAGAAAGATTGATTTTTTTTTTTTTTTTTTGAGGAAGATTAGCCCTGAGCTAACTACTGCCAATCCTCCTCTTTTTGCTGAGGAAGCCTGGCCCTGAGCTCACATCCGTGCCCATCTTCCTCTACTTTATATGTGGGACGCCTACCACAGCATGGCGTGCCACATGGTGCCATGTCCACACCCGGGATCCAAACTGGCAAACCCCAGGCTGCTGAGAAGCGGAACATGCGCACTTAACTGCTGCGCCACCTGGCCCGCCCCAATTGAATTCTTGAAAGAAGATGTGACCAGGAAAAAGGAAAATATTTTAGTTGTTACTCAATCAAGGAGTTTGGGGAGCTCAAGAGATCAATGAAGGAAGATGGAGAGAGCTAACTCCCCCAGTAAGCACCCAGATAGAGAACATTATTAAGAAACCCTTGGGGGCTGGCCCGGTGGTGCAGTGGTTAAATGCGCATGTTCCGCTTCTTGGCAGTCCGGGTTTTGCCGGTTCGGATCCTGGGTGCGGACACGGCACTGCTTAGCAAACCATGCTGTGGCATGCGTCCCACATAGAACGTAGAGGAAGATGGGCACTGATGTTAGCTCAGGGCCAGTCTTCCTCAGCAAAAGAGGAGGATTGGCAGCAGATGTTAGCTCAGGGCTGATCCTCCTCAAAAAAAAAGACCCTTGACTTTCCTTTTTCTCCCTTTACTTTCCTTTTCTCCTCCTTCCTCTTTTTCTTCTTCTTCTCCTTTTTAAAGACATTTTTATTACAGAAATTTTCTAACATACACAAAAGAAGAGAGAATAACATGAGGAACCTTTGTGTGTTCATCTCTCGGCTCCAGTAGTTATGAATAAATGGCCATTCTTGTTTCATCTGTACCTCCCCACGCCTTCCCCAGGCCCCAGCACCTGCTGGATTATTTTACAGTTAATTCTAGACATCATATGATTTCATCTGTATTATCTTAAAGAAATAAGGCTTTAGAAAAACCAAAATTTACCCACAATATCATTTCACATCTAAAAATATTAATAATAACTCCTGAAACTAATAAATTATTATAGCAATGTTGCAGGATATAATGTCAAAATACAAAAATCAATTGCTTTCCTATATACAAACAATGAACAAGTGTAATTTGAAATAAAAAAACACAATATGATCAACCTTAAGATCCAAAGAAATGAAATGCTTAGGTATGAATCTAACAAAACACGTACAATATCTATGTGAGGAAAACTACAAAACTCTGATGAACAAAAGCAAAGAAGAACTAAATAAATGGAGAGGTATTCCAAACTCACGGACAGGAAAACTCAATATTGTCAAGATGTCAGTTCTTTGCAACTTGATTTATAGCTTCAATGCAATCCCAATCAAATCCCAGCTAGTCATTTAATGAATATTGACAAACTGATTCTAAAGTTTATATGAAGAGACAAAAGACTGAGAATAGCCAACACAATATTGAAGAGAACAAAATTGGAGTACTGATGCTCCCCAACTTCAAGACTTATTATTAAGCTACAGCATCAAGGCAGCGTGGTGTTAGTGAAAAAATAGAAAAATAGATCAATGGAACAGAACAAATAAACCCCCATAAATATGATCAACTGATCTTTGACAAAGGAGCAAAAACAATACAATGAAGCAAAGATATTCTCTTCAACAGATAGTGCTGGGAAAAATTGGACATCCACATGCAAAAGAAATGAATCTGGACACAGAAGTTGCTCCCTTCACAAAAATTAATTCAAATGGATCACAGACCTACACGTAAAACACAAAACTATTAAACCAATAGAAGATAACATAGGAGAAAACCCAGATGCCTTGGAAACGGCGCCTTATTAGATACAACACCAAGGTATAACCCATGAAAGAAATAATTGATAACCCCAATTTCATCATATATATAAATTTCAAGGAAATGCTGTGCCGGTAGTTCCAGAAAAATTGGAACATTTGTGATAAAAAAAAAAAGACTGGAAAGATTAACAGAGAATACATTAAACATTGTTTGATGAGTTTGAAGGTGACACAGTTATTTCGGGTGGTAAAGCATCTATGGTCATGGTTTGGGGGAGGATATCCAGGAAACTCAAAGGGTTAGGACTCGGAGCAACAGTTTAGGGAAGACGAGGCACAGTAATGGGGAGCCAAGTAGTTCAAAAGAGATAAATTCCAGGCCAGGGCTAGCTGCTGGGCTGATGGAAGGTACCTTATGAGTAGAGTTATCTCACTCGGCATGATGAGGATGACTGGATGTGTTTTAACAGTGGACACATTTGGCTGACCCAGAACTAACTGATTTCATATGGGGGACCCCAGAACAACTGTCCGGTCTTAAAGGAAGAAGAGGTTGGGAACTCTGATCCTGCACTCAGTGTACCAAGGAGGAAAAAAACAAAGCTCTGCTGAGCCTGCAGAATTTTTGGAAGAACAGAAGGGGATGGAACATTAGGGGAATTAGGGGAATATCAAACTGCTGCAGGAGAAGATGGAGTCGAAGGAATAGTTCTACCACCGATGATGTAGGGAAAAGGTATCCAAAGCCTGGAACGTCCAAAAGCCAGGGAAAGGCAAGGTTTGGGAGAAAAGCACATGAAAAAGGGCATAAGGATTCTTGCTTGTAAATATCTACAGGCTTCAGTTAGGGATTTGCCGAGGTTAATTCTCCAAATGATGCCACCATGGTGATAAGAGGGGACTGCATCTATAAGACAAGGTTCCTAGATTAACAGAATACCAGCTCCAAAGCTGCAGCCCCAGGACTAAAACAGTCTGGGATTTTTATTGGGGATGGAGAAACAGAGAAGGGAGAGGGGTTGAGATGACAGAATACGCAGGTCACAACTGGGCATCAATGAAAATAAAGGATGCATCACTGGGCAGAATGCAAGCTTGGGAGGAACTGGTCCTACAAATGCAGCAATCAAGAGGGAAATAAAAATACAGTTGAGAACATTTTACTGTGGAAATTTGCAATGCACACAAAAGTAGAGACTAACACAATATTTCCATCTTGCACCCCTAACAAACCACAAAATTATCACCATTCTTGTTTTAACTCTTCCCTCACATGACTTTATGGTGGAGTATGTTAAATGTTCAGATGTTTGTCATTTCATTAGTAAATAAGTAAGAGGTTTTCAACATACGGAACAGACACAGAGGGGACCCATGAAGCCTTGGGTAAAACTGGAGGACTGGAGCAGAGGTGTCACCACCAAGCATTTCAAAGTTTTAGAAAAGACAGGATTTTAAATGCCACTCTCTAATGGCGAGACAGTATATCCAAGTGAATTTCCCCATTGGTGCAGGAAATGTGGTGTGACAAAGAATGAGCAGTTTCTCCCTTGTGGGTTTAGATTCACTGGTAATGGCCTCTGGACCACATGTCCAGACTGACGTTTGTATTGGTCAACCTGAAATCAAAATATCTTACCGGTAACTGCATTTTCTTCACGTGCCTAAGATGAAACTCTCATCAATGTTCCATGCATGATAACAAAAGTATGGACCTGGATTGTGCTTTTACAAAGCTAGGGACAGATCATTTTGCTTGAGAACAATGTTCTAGTGGGACAGGAATTGCCTGCTTCTGTTTTCTAAACTTGGTTGGAGGAAGTGTTGTGCTGCGATTTTTATGTCCTGTTCATCACAGCAGAACGCATGAGGAATTTGTGCTTGGGTTAATTCAACTTTATGGCTGCTGAACATGCTCTAAGTGTCGAGTGCTTCATAGATGGCCCCAAATGTCGCAGCAGCTGAAGGAAATCTGGCCCCGTCAGAATGAGACCAAGCCAACAAAATCAGAAAGTAGAGACAAAAAAATTTGATCTTAGTTTACAAGGGGAAAAGAAATTTGATTTAGAACTTTAGTGCTCTCTCTCATCATTTAATAATCAAATAATTAGTATTCAAATTTGAGGTGTTTAAATGTTTTATTGTGTATTTTTTGAGTATTTTTATGCTGACACATGGAGCTTATATACTCTTTTTGAGCTGGTTGCACAATTTGGATCAGCACAACTTACAAAAAAATGTTGAACAGGAGTGAGTTTTCATCCTTCCGTGTAGGGTGGAGTTAAGGCAAATTTAATGAGCTCTTATCCCTCCTCACAGCTTCTGGGGGCAACAGTTAGACCATTCAACACACTGGTCCCAGGAGGATACAGAAGAAGTATCCTCTTGAACAGCAGCAGGGCTGCTCTGGCGTGTGTTGGTTTCCTCTCTGGAGTAGGTCAGCCCGCCCCCAGCCCACCACAGGATTGACAGTTAAGTCCAACAGGTTTAAAGAACGAATACCTAGGGAGAGTTAATAGGGAGCCCTTCTGTTCTTATCCGCACATTTCCACAATGGTCCATGCATGAGGAACCCTCTACCTGTACTTCTGACCTTTTGGAAGTGCCATGAGGAGCTTCTGCTTGACTCTCGATCCCTTGGAACAGGAACGTTGAGTGGGTGATCCAGGCATCACATCGGTTGGGCCACGCCTTACTAGATGTGAGTTTCCTGGACTCAGTAGCAGAGAAGGTTAAACCTTTTCTCTCTTTCTTCATCGCTGCAGTCAAAGTGACCCTGAAGTTTGAGCAGTGGTTGAAGCCCCAGCATTCTCTCTTTCTTTTCCTGCTGTGTCTCTACAGGAGGCCTGCCTTCTTAAAACAGGCTGAGTGCATGGATGTAGATTCTGCTCGGCAGATCAGGTCTTATGCCAGCAGGTTGTCTCTGAGTGTGCTCTCCTCAGCCTCCTTGGAGATTTGGGGTGAGGTGGGAGGCCTCTGGTCCAAGCGACATTCTCAAACATAGTTCACCAAAAGCCTTATATTGTGGGTGTGACTATGTTGAGCTGTTTGTTGTGTGTGTGTTCTCCTTTGGTTAAGGTGGTGGAAGGGGCGAGCTGTAAGGTCAGGCTGCTGAATCTCTAACAGAACAATTCCATTCTTCACGTGGAGATAAATCTAGCTATAAGAGTAGATTTTGGTGGAGTCCAGTGCTATTTCAATCTTAAATTGCTGACAACCAATTGATTCTGCTTTTTCCTAATTCAACATTTCTCATGATTATACCTTAACAGACAAGGTTAAAGTAAGTTCAGAGTAGAGTTAGGAAGACATTTTTGATTTAACAAAAAGATTCTTCATTTAACATTTAACAACGGTATATTGTTTACAGTCCTTCAATTTTCAAGTCCAAATGTACTGAAAAATATTCTTTTAGCAAGGATGCTAAGAGTGAAGAGATTTTCATAATTATCTGTCTTTTTAGTAATTTGTTGAGGAATCCGGGAACCTGGAAGAGCCTTTCCACAGCTGCTATAACACAAAGTGCTCTGTTACAGCTTTAATGGAGATTTATAGGTCCTGATAATATTTTGGAAAACACTTCTTTCCCTCACATAGTGCCTTAGTCTATCTGGGCTGCTATAACAAAAATACCGTAAACCAGGCGGCTTCAACAGCATTTGTTTCTCACAGTTCTGGACCCTGAGAAGTCCAAAGTCAAGATGCCTATAGATTTGTTGTCTGGTGAGGACCCACTTCCTGGTTAATGCACAGCCATCTTCCAGTTGTGTCCTCACATGGTGGAAGGGGCGAGTGAGCCCTCTGGTCTCTTTTATAAGGGCACTAATCCATTCATGAGGGCAGAGCACTCATGACCTGATCACCTTCCAAAGGCCCCATTTCCAAATATCATCACATTGGGCATTAGGTTTCAACATATGAATTTTGGGGGACCCAAACATTCAGCTAGAGATTAGAAGTGAGAATGGATTATTCAGATGCTTGGATCTTCTAACTGAATAATATAATTGTTGTTATTTGTGTATCCATCCTTACCCTAGGTAACAAAGAAATATTCTTGGATCTACATATGATTTAACGACAACAAAATTGCGGTTGTAAGCTCTGTCTTGCTCTGTGAATTTTCTGTTTTTTTCTGCAGTAATTCAGGCCGTTTTTACAGAAATAAAATCACATTGTTCTATGACATCCCTTAAAACCTGCTAGACTCGATTAAGATGACTAGGTAACCACCTATGATTGATTTAATATTGATTTGGAGGAAGACCTTGGGGGGGTGTGTAGTGTGCGTTTGTATGTGCATACACCAAGCTACGTAGTTTCAAAGAGTCTCAGGGTATTTATAAACTTTTGATTTAAAACTTAAACTTTAGATATGACATAACATCAGAAAATGACATTTCAAAGCAAATTGAATTTCCTCTCCACGGGGCATACGGGGCTTTAACTCTGCTGGCACATAGGGCACAATTTGCCTTCTTATCTAAGAGACCCACATTGTTCGTCATGCAATTTATTATGTAATTTAGTTGCCTTAAGCATAAATAAAATTCACCTTAGGTGCTGCTTAAGAAATGTTTTGAGCATATCTATAAATTAAGTTATTCAAGTTTCAAAATGCACAGACCTATAGAGATATGGGTGAAATGGAGAATGCATTAGGCTACAACAAAGCTTAAAATTTCGTTTCTGCAAAATAGTATTTCCTAGTCTTTGTGCAAACTTTCTCACTTGTGATTTCTGGTATCATCTCCTAAGTAAGCCATCTGCATCTGAGTCCTTGTCTCAGGCTCTGCTTTTGAGGGAACTCACATCAAGACACCCTCCAACAAAGGCTACCTCCAAGGCTGGATTTTGAATACATTTAGGATGGACTAAGAGGCATTTCTGTCAAAATCTACTTGGCATTCACAAACATCATTTCAGAAAAATATTTCCAAGCATATACAACTTCACCTTGTCAAGAACTCTGCCTTCTCTGCTCCTGTGTTCCTTTCTCTCACTGGACAAAAATGTAGAGATTAGGGAGAGGTGAGGGGTGTGGCACTTTTCTTTTGGCAGTTCATATAAAAATTTTATAATTTAGCAGAGAAGTGATAGGGCAAAGTCTGTCAGAGTTATTAGTCTGTAAGACATAGAGTAGGAGCTATATGCTAAGAAGAATGTGAATTTATCATGTGGACACTGAATAGAGATCAAAGCAATGAATTTCCTCAGGTCTCTGGTTGCAGGAAGTTTGCGTTAGAACAAGCTGCAGCTTGAGTGGCAGTTCTCCATCTTGTCCTCCTGTCCTCGGCTCTGGAGCCCATACATCTTTCCATCTCTGAAGCCTCCATCCTGGGATATGGGTCAGGGGAATGTTCCAGCCACTGAGTCCAGCCTGCAGTTACCCTGACTTGTGAAGAGCCCACAGAAATTGAGCCAAATAAAAAGCCAAGAAGTGATGTTTTTCTTACGATGTAGCCTTCAACATGGGCAAGACGGAAGAGGGGACCAATGACTAAAGCGTCTTTTAAAAATTTTTTTTTATTGAGATATAATTGACATATAAGATTTATTATTATTATTCTTTTGGTGAGGAAGATTTACCCTGAGCTAACATCTGTTTCCAATCTTCCTCTTGTTTTGCTTGAGGAAGATACGCCTTGAACTAACATCCATTTCCAATCCTCCTCTTTTTTCCCTTGAGGAAGATTATCCTTGAGCTAACATCTGCCAGTCTTCCTCTAATTTGTATGTGGGATGCCTCCATAGCATGGCTGACCAGTTAAGTAGGTCTGTGCCCAGGATCTGAACCCGTGAATCCAGGCTGCCAAGCTGAGTACGTGGAAGTTTAACCACTTGGCCACGTGGCCAGCCCCAACACATAATATCTATAATTTCTTGAAGAGATGCCCCTACAAAAGAAAAGGAGTGAGGTGCTGTGGATGGAAGGCTGGGGACAAAAGAGAGAGAAGAGGCTGGGTTAGGAATCAAGGAATATCCATTTGGGATTCTTCTCACTCTGTGGCTTTGGCTGTGAGGCCATTGCCCTTTGGGGGCATAGGGATGACATGGCTAGATCCCAAGCACAATGCCAGCCTGCCTCCCTCCAGCTCTGTACAGCTCTGGGACTCTTCAGTGAAGAAATGGCTAAATGAAAGGTGGGATCCAGGCTATGTTTGCTGGGGCAAGACCAGCAAGCAGCAGCCGGTGCAAGTGGAAGGGGATTCCCCTCCTCTCTGGTCATCGCTGGATGGGGGACCTTCTGTACTTTTGGGCATCAATGACCAAAAATCCAGAGAGGAGACCTCACCTGGGAAAGCAGTGAGGTCTGTACCCCAGTTTTCCCTCCTTGGAGCATGGCTGGAACACAGCCCGTGGGGTAGAAGAAGGAAGAGGTCGTCATTCATGCCACATGTGTTTCTGTACATGAGAGGTTTAATAAAATTACACAAATCCTCTCATTTTCACTAGTTTGCAGTGACCTTTATTTCACCTTGCCACCATAAAGAAGAGCAGTGGAAAGAACATGGACTTGGGGGTTATGCTCTGGGTTCATGGCCCTGAGTCCAGAGACCCAGACTCTGCAGAAGCTGAAGAAGAAAAACCAGGTACTGGACAGTGAATTTGTTTGAGATTTAATGTTGTTTAAGTGTTCATTATGAAATTTAACTTTCCTGTGAAATTTTTGAACTCTCATTTCTCTGTGGGGATCCGCTAGTGGGAGAGGTTCATACTGTTCAACTTAGGTGCATTTTTTGTGCTAACGTGTCATTTTTTGGTAGGGGAAGCTAAGATGTGTTGAAAGATAAACTGAGGCACATTAAAATTGCTAAGAGTTTATTTGAACACACATATTCAAATGGGACAGTGCCAAACCGAAACTGCTTAGGAGCGCTCAGCTGCCAGCAGCTAGGAGAGAAGATTTCATAGGAAAGACATGGATGTGAAGCAAGGAAATTATTTGATTGGCTGTAGCTGAAGCGGCTGCCTCATTTGGGAAAGCCTGATTGGCTGTTTGTGACTGATTGTTCTTCAGTTGCATTGTCTTGGTTTTGAGTGCAGTTGGGTTTGGTTTGCTTGCATAGGCTACCAAGGCATCCGAGCCCCCAGTCTAACGGTCACTGCATTTAACTACTTTAACAGATGGATTTATGGCAAGTTTGCAAATAGAATAGGGGGGCAATTTTTGGCTTAGTGCACTGTGTGGCCTTCAAGTAAACTTAATCACAGTTCTGTCCTGGTCCATTTCAGAAGCTTTGGGGGGCAAAATATGAAATTCCCACCTCACTGGTCTCAGGGAAGGATAAATATCAGGGGAGAGGCAAAGGGAAGGAGGCAATGGGATTTTCCCTTAGCCCAGGGCCTGAGTTTACTTAAGTATTTTCTGTTAAGCCCAATGGTTGAGAGAGAAGCAAGACTGGGCTCAAGGGAGTGGAGAAGGGGAACCCTCAGCATCTCTCCTCACGGTGGGAAAGTGTCCCTTCTCGATCCTCTGAGCCCACCGTCTCCACTGTCCTCTCCAAGAACGTAGAACTCTCAAACGGTTGGTCAGATTCTGGAATGCAGTCTGTGGGTTCTAACTGGTCACATTCACCAGTTGGGGTGAGATTACTAATCTAGGAAAGCTTACCCGGCCTGGGAGGCCTCTATCTGTGAGTCTTTCCCTCCACAGGGCTGGATGAGCAGGTTGAGGCAGGGCATTCTCACCACAATAGACTGGGCCATCCTGTTTTTCTCTTTACTTCCACTCGCCTGCATGTTGCATCTTGTACCCAGTAGGTGTTCAGACTGGGATTAAGGGACAATCAAGAATTCTTCTTTGGGCCTTTTGCCTAAGTTTTGGGTTCCATCCTACCTTCATCAGAGAACATGGCACGAAGGGTTATGGTCGCCATCTAATGAAACAGTACCTTAATTTTTAATTGATATTCTTCTTTGTGTGAATGTCTCCCTCAGGAATCTCAGAAAGCAGTTATTATTGATGGTACAGGATTTGTGAATTTGGGGAACCTTAGCTTTTAGGGTGACTGACTGTTCTGGTTTGCCTGTGACTAAGGAGTTTCCTGGGATACAGGACTTTCAGTGCTAAAACCAGGAAAGTCTCCGACAAGCTAAGATGAGTTGATCACCCTAGCTGAAAAGTCATCTTCAGGCCATTAAACCCCACACGTGAATTTGACTCCTTCTGGCTATGAAGCCTTGGCTATGTCACCAAACAGCTCTGAGCGTTAAAGCCCTCATCTGTAGAAGGGATTTTGTGAATGTTAAGTTAAACTAAATTAAATTTCCTAGCATATTTTCTGCTCTGTGGTAGATACCACATTGATATGTATTTCTATTTCATTTTCTTACTTTTATTGGTACAGCAGAATATAAATGATCTCCTAAGAAGAAAACACACAGTAGAAGGAATTGAAATACTTTTCTGAGTGAAAGAATTGGAGAAGGTTCCTGAACCCCCTTTTCTTCTCAGTTTTCCATTCTAATGTTAAGCAGCACCGAGATTGGACAAGGGTTGGTGAATGGATCCCATTCCCGGAATAAACCAGGGGCCGCACATTCAACTAACAGCAGGGGCCATGCAGGGAGCCGGAATGAGTGAAATGGGACGAATGGGACTTGTGGCGAACAGGCCACCACTCAGCCCTCACAGAGTGTGGCCACACGGGTAAGACTAGTATGCCAGGGCTCATCAGTTTTCTCTAGAGAAGCCTTGTGTATGTTTTTTTAATGTGAAATATACTTATTTGAGTATGTTGACATCAAATTTGGGACTTTTGAAAACAACATCTTAGCCAATCAAAACTTTCTGAGGGCCTTTAACCCTCTCGCTGAGTTGCTTCCTTGGGTAAGAGAGTAAAATTGGACGTCATCATTAGACAGCCAAAGAAACTTTGGTCTGCCCAAGTGGAATAATCAGCATTATTAAAAGGAAACCAAAGTAGTTAAATGATGACCGAAAAGAAAAAAAAATAGGAAGTTGCCGGATTTTGAATTTGCGTTATCTTGTGAATCTAACAACTCAAGACTAAACCTGTGGGGTTGCAAAATTATGCAGGTAGAACCTGCTAGCAAAGTTTCATGAAATGCTTGAAGCATTAGCTGACAGATTTCAAAACAGTGTGAATATTAGTCATCACAGAGACGCCTGCCAGAAAGGGCAGTATGTTAAAGAACGTCTAGGGTCGCAGAAATACCCCCTGCTGAGCTACACTCCGAGAGGAAGTGAGCTGCGAAGCTGCAGAAGGCAAAGGAGCTGAAGCAGCAGTTTCACATTATGTGGTGGATAGACTTTCTCTGTGGGGGAAACTGTCAGTGAGGAGCTAGTTAGCTCCCAATACATTACAGGTTTGACCTCTAGCTTGTGGTGACCAGATCTTTCAGGGTATCCTCGGACTCATCCTGCTCAATGAATCACTTCCACTGTATAAATTGAATTCTAATTCTGTCAAGTATGAGGATACTAGAGGATTAATAGTCCTGAGTTATAATAATATCCTGAAATGATGAGAAACCTTACTTAACCCTGGAGCGTATCTAATTGCCCTACAGGGCCGATAAGGCACACAAATAGTAACGATTGCTAAGAAAGCAGCATGGCAGTATTACCTTGAACTTTTTCAAAAAGCATAAAAATATGAATTCAAATAGAACCCACCTGCCCAATGGAAGAAGATCTGAAGAATCGTCACTGTCATGGTCCAAGCCCTGTTCAGGTCCCGGCCTTGTGATTCCAGAGACTTCATTACTGGTGGCAGCCTATTCCTAGGTGAGCCACAGTGTCTTGCCACAGGACAGAGGAAGTTCGTGATCTGTGGCAGATTTCTGTGGGTCGAGAATGTCTGGGCCAGAAGCTCTACAAAGAGAAAACCATGTCTGGAGCATCACTGAGGATGGCTGCATGGTTTCGTCCTTCAAAGATAGGTGTTTAGTTTCTTTTCTTTTTTGACACAACATATCCAAACAGCGCAGCTGTAGAGATGGAGACAGAATTTTCTTTTTGTCTTTTGCTTTCATTTATTCTTGTTAAAAGAAAAACAATTGACTCAGAATTTAAATGCTTCTCTTGTGACTACCAATTGTGTAAAGCCAAACAGAGAGAGTCATATTCGAAATTCTTTTTGGCTTTTCAACTTAAAAAAACTCCCTGTGAAATCATTTTAGGTCAAACCAGAGCTATCAATCCCCATCACATTGGTAGGCTTCGGCTGGAGAGGAAAAATCTCACATGTGAGTAAGGTTATGTATGATTTGCAAATTGGCTTTTTAAACTTAGAAAATGTTGCTGTTGTAAGGTGATCTGTTTTATTATTCATCTGCAATTCACTGGTTATGCAGCTTAAGGAGACTTGTTTGAAACGGTAAGATCATAACTCAAAATCTCAGAATGATTGCTTGCAGGTTTGTCCAATATGAAAGACGATTTCGTGGAATCAATCATTTAAGACAGTAAGGGTCGATGATGAAACCACACTCGGGAGTTTGAAAAGAGACGAGGCTGCTTTAAGAGAGAAACAGGAAGTTGTAACTAGAAGCCATCTGAATACTAAGCCAAAGCAGAATGCTGGTGAAGTAGCAACTTAAGTGGCAGTGTTTATTCTGAAATCCTCAGGCTGACAGACTGTCTTAGGCAAACCTTCATAAAATAGCCCTTATCTAAGTTTTTGTCTAAGGAATCCCAGGAAGACTGGAGAATGGAGAGACAGCGAAGGTTCATGTCTGAGAAGGATGAGTATCAGTTTCAACATCAGGGAGCGGTGGAGCTGCTTGTCTTCAATTTTTTGCTCATCCTTACCATTTTGACAATCTGGTTATTTAAAAATCATCGATTTCGCTTCTTGCATGAAACTGGAGGAGCGATGGTGTACGGTGAGTGCAGAAATTGTAGGATTGATGTGAAACTTGTTGCTTGGGCGTAATTAGAGACTTGTGCTCAGATGGCAAAGTACCGAAACTGGAGAAAACGTGCTGATTGAAATGTCATTAGCTCGATGAAAGGTGCTGCAGCATAATGAAGGCTCATCTCTTTGCAGATGAGCTGCCGAAATTTGCCTTGTCACAAGAGTTAATGTCACAGTCATGTTCTCACGCGGCGCAGAATGCAAGTCTGTTGACAGATGCCGGTCCATTGTCATGTGGGGAGTGAAAGCTGGGTAGCTGTTTGTTTCTGTAGTGGTAGAGGCTGGGAAGTGATGGCTCTGCACGCACAAAGAGCAGCCTTCTTTCACAAGAGGGACTGGGGAGCATTATAAAGTTCCAGAAATAACATCACTTAAAAATGTATGCAGCAAATCTGCTTACATCAACTAGTTTCAGGAAGAAAACGTGCAGAAATGTACCCCACCCCTGCTGTTGGAATAATTGTGTCCAAATCCATTTTAATTATATGAAATAATTATATTTTTTCTTCTAATATACAAGAGTTTCTTTATGTAGTCCTTTTCATTTCTTAGCCTGATTTCAGACTTTCTGACTTATATTATTGCCGTTATTACTATTATTTGTCACATATCTTTTTTGGGGGGAAAGGAGCCCACGCTGTGGAAAAGCAATTGTTTAACATGTTCAACTCCTGAAGTATTGCTCTTGCTGTGCAATTTACCACGCCCTCCCTTTCAGAAGGTTTAATAAAATGTGACAGAGAATATCTAGTCTGTACTCTCATCTTTTAAAGTAAAATGCAAGACACCAGTAGTTTTAAAACTGATCTTATTGATGAAATAGTTCACTTTACCACTCTTATCTCAGCTATTAAGGGATAGAAACTTTGAACACAACAGAAACAGGTGAGGCATTGCTATAATTCATAGCAAAGGATGTAGTTATATTTCGCTTCCCTCATTTGGGGAGTCCTGAAGCCTTGTACGTCCCTGAGGTTCTGGGAGCAGGATCAACGCACATTTTATGTACTAACCGTATCATGTCCTGATGTTAACAACGTACGGTCATGATTTGAGACCATAAGAAATCCTTTGCCTTAACTGGATCCCACTGTGAGATACTTGAGCTGGGAGGCAGAAGTTTCAGGTGAAGCAGTGTAATTTCTTTGGGAAGACTGATGTGCTGACTCACTTAGAGCAGAGTTAAGTTCCTTTGTATTGAGGATCTTAAAGCACATGACAGCACTCTCATTTGAGGTGAAAAAACTCACAATCAGATTGAAGAGAAACAGTTAAACAGAAAGGAAGTGATGCTGTCAGATGTGAAACCCTAGGCTCCAGTCATTTACCCTTCCCCATTATCAGTGGACCAGGAACTTTCTCTTGACTGGGTTAATAAATAATCAATGAGGATATGGAACGTAATCTGAGAAGCCAGAAACAGTGTAATTCTTGGCATTAAATTAAAGGGCTACATATGGTTTAGCTAAACAACACACATTTAAAAATTATGAACTTTTTTAAAGGGAAAGATTTCTTCACAACCCTGAATTTGGTTGAACTATGACTCATTGGCCAATTTCAGCTTATCTGTGATACCATATGTTATCTTATCTATGATATGTTATCTATGATAAAGATATTGTTGATTAAATTTTGGTGACCTTTTAAAATTAAAATATACTTTATACTCACAACACATAAATGTATTTTTAACTTTTGAACCTGAAAAATTCCAGATTACCTTTAATCTTCAATAACTTTATGAAACTTTTAAGTTCTGGGTGAAGTCATAAAATATTAGTGCCTTGTACAAGTGTTGAGATAGCATTTCTCTAAATTGCTATTCTAAAGGCAGTTTAGGCTTAAAGTTTATAGATGGGATTATGTTGAGCTGTCTGATTTCTCTTTCATGAATTTTTTACGTAAAAGTTATTAAAAGCAAGTTCTGAAATAGTGAAATGCAGAAAGATTATAAAAATTATGAAGAAATGCATATATATGTATAACTATTCCGTTACTAGAATTTTTAGTATCTTCGAGTCATCTTGAAGTATATAAATCAATGAAAAACTTTTATTTTAGTGTTGTTTAACTTTTCTGTTGACATAGGATTATAATTATTCAAATTTAAGGAGATCTTAGAGGTTATCTTCTTCAGCCCTCTCATTGTACAGGGGAAGAAACTGAATCTCAAAGAAGTGGAGTAAATTCTCCAAAATTGAATAGCGACTTAGGGCAGGTTCCACGTGCTTTGACTCATCCACATGCCTGATGAGGTTCATGTTCATCCTAAAAGCTCTGTCACTGAGAGTCTCTGAAAACAGTCCATGTGGACGGCCTTAGTGACTTCTTGTATTTCTTCTTCAGAGGTGATCTAACTGTTTTATCTGAAATGTTTATTAGGGACTTTCTGTCAGTCGGATGATAAAATAGTCTGAAACTACAACAGAAGAACAAGATGGCACATTCTAATAAACACTTTCAAATGATAAGGGAAAAGGAGATGCCAAGTGAATTAACTGTCCAGTTATAAATGAATTTGGAATTCATAGATTATGAAAGAGCTTTGGAGGTCATAAGTCCAACATCCTCATTTCGCAGGTGACAAAACAGAGAGACAGATGTAGGTCATGTAGTTAGCTGCTGAGCTGAGATTCAACCTCTATCTCTACTAAGAGAGGTTGAAGAGGTTTTAAAATAAGTAAATTCTTTCAATGATTGTCCTGTGGAGAGGAGGTGTCCATGACATCCAGATGCATCCTCATATTGTTTATGTTTTCAGGATTAGTCAGACAGATTTATTTTCCAGGAAGTCCGAAAGAGTGAAATTTCAGAGTAAGACTAGATAAACCCCTTTGTCTTCAGAGGATGGAACGCATGGTTTCTGCCAGAGCCCTGCCAGGGTCATGGTGATAATCAATGGGAAGAAAAGAAACAAAACCATGTTTAAAACTAAAACTTTTAAAAGTTTCCTTTTTTAAAGGAGATGAACATTTGAGAACAAACTGTACCTCAGACATCTCCATCCTACAGACAAATATAATAAAGCATTTTCTAGGGTTTCATGGTCCTGCACCCAGTGCTTACCAATGAATTTGTCTGACAGATCTCCTACTGGATTGACTACTGCTCTTGCTCTCATCAACTGTTCGTACAACGTGTCATTTTCCTCTGTATCAAGAACCATAAATATTTTTCTCAAGCACCGAATTTCCTGTTATACCTCAGGCCACTCTGCCATCTGCCTTTCTGCTGGTATCCCATTGACGTGTGTCAAATGTCCTTTAGAAGACACAATAGATGCTGATGCATTTTATCATTATACCAGGGAATCCAATTAAAAAAATTTAGGGAGCAGGGACTTAGGGAATAAGTAATTAAAGAAAAATGAGGGGAAAAGTCATCAAACAGAACACATAACTGGGGCCCGCCCTGTGGCTGATTGGTTAAGTTCGCACACTCTGCTGCAGCAGCCCAGCGTTTTGCTGGTTCAGATCCTGGGCACCGACATGGCACCGCTCGTCAGGCCACGTTGAGGTGGCGTCCCACATCCCACAACTAGAAGGACCTGCAACTAAGATATACAGCTATGTACCAGGGGGGATTTGGGGAGATAAAGCATAAAAAAAAAAGAACATGTAACTGCTCTTTTATGGTTATTGTTAGGTACAGTTTCCTGGTTGTTAACCTTAAAATATCATATGAAGGGTTGTAGAGGCCAAGAGAAATCATGTGTGGTGTTTGGTTTGACTCAGTGTTCGTTGGCTAGAAATCTGATACACCAAATACAAATAATCCACTAGGTGAAAAATAGCTTTTCTCTTGGTGTTGAGGGTCCTAGGATGCTTTTAAAAATTAGAGGCAGCATTATCAGAATAGTTTCACTTCACCAGGAGCGGGAATGGGTAATTCTGTCTCATGACATTCTATGGGTCTCACTATTTCAAAATTGAAGGACTAGAATCCATCTGGCTTAAAATAGAAGCTATGGTGATATTTGTTTAAATTGGACTAAAAGCTTAAATGACTATTAATGGTCAAAATATTGATTGACAGCAGCTGGTGCACTTAGTGCTGCTCACTTAGGGCTCTGTAACCCTTGCTCGTTGCTCATAAAAGAAAAATTGCTCCTTGTTCCCTGATGACATTAAGAATTCCATTACACATCACTGGGGGCTCCCATACTTTATAGGACATTCACAATGCCACGCATTTGAGGGTTGGGATCTGAGCTTAGGGACAGAACAATTTGAACCTCCTAGAATTCTACCTTTGATTTCAGGGCCTTACAATATAAGGGCCAGTCTCTGAATTCTTGTAGAAATTTTGCTCAGAGTTCAGTGGGCAGAAGGGAAATTTCAAGCTACAAAGCTTAGATTTTGAATTCATTAAATCATATCATATTAAACTGTTAAACTACGGCTGACTGGCTATGAGTATACTTAGCAGTTTAATCGGGTCAATTCAGTTCACTCAACAGCATGTTTTTCAAGATTTAAAGAAAATATAGTTACGTGGTGAATCACCAAGCTTTAAAAGCTGTCTTTCTTGAAAAATCGTAAGGCTTTAATTTCATGCTAACATTACTTGGAGTTTCCTCAGGATGAAATTGGGCTGTTGGACGTGGTGTGGCTCCACCCTAGTGATGCATTTCACTCTCCTCAGTCCAGCCCTGCCTCCCTGACTGCCAGGCCCACAGGAGATGTTTACTAGCACTTCACGCCCGGCCTCCTGCCTGGAAGGCCCTTCTGAGGATTTTACTTTATTCAAACGTGGCATGCTTTATGGAGAAAGCATTGGGTGCTCTCTTGGGGATTTGAGTTTTTAAATCTTGATAATTTTCTTTTTTTTTCCCCAGTAGCTAGATGCATTACTTTGGGCCATGACTTAACTTCTGGCCTTACTTTCTCATCTGTAAAATGAGCAAGAAATGAAATAGATATCACCAAGCTCCCGTCCAGCTGCAAAAGTCCTTCAAAGTCCAGGCCAAGACTGACTTCAGCCTCCAGGCAGCTCTCAGCCCAAACCAGCAGCTTTCTTCCCAGAGCCTACCAGCTTCTAACATTTCCAGGCCTTTCTCTCAGACGGGATTTGAGTTAGTATTACTTCGCCCCTCTTAGTTCTTCTAGTCTGCTCTGACTTTGTAATGGTGCTCAGTCAAACCTGTTGGATTCCTGTCAGAAGGGGAGGCGAGCACGCTGTACTGTCAGAACAGTGAGGGCTGGCTGGCTTCAGGGTTTTGTGGATGCATGTCCTGAGAGAATCAGAGTGGCTCTGGTTTAATTTGAAGGGATCTGCAGAAAAGGTAATTAGGGTTAAGAGCCCAGTGAACTATACTTGCTCTCCCTTTTGGTGTAAAAAGGTTGATTTTAAGTGGCTTCAGCGATCAGGGCAAGGTTTTCCATGCTGTAGAGCATTAGCTGGACAGTGAAGAAGGCTGCCTCGAAACAGATGGATTCATTTGAAATATGGTGTCGGAGGAGAGCTCTACGCATACCCTGGGCTGCCAGAAAGACGAACAAGTGGGTCCTAGAGCAAATTAAGCCTGAACGACCGTTGGAGGCAAAAATGATAGAACCAAGGCTGTCCTACTTTGAGCACATCGTGAGGAGGCAGGGTTCTTGGGAAAGACAATAATGCTGGGAAAAATAGAAAGCAGCAGGAAAAGAGGAAGACAAATGGGAGATGGGTTGACTCCAAAAGGAAGCCATAGCACGAGTCTACGGAAGTTGAGGAGGGTTGTCGAGGACAGGACATTGTGGGACATCACTCATTCACAGAGTCACCAGGAGTCAGAGCCAACTTGATGGCTCAGAACAAGACGAGTGTCAGCCAAAGAAAAAATGGGAAAGTCGAAAGCTTATTCCTCTCTGTAGGTTTTTAAAAGTGGATTTTAAGCAAATAACCTCCTGTATATTTGTCAGTGCTTCTGAATCCCTAAGGAGCTACAGAGGAAGCCCTTAGAGCAAGCTACAGGCCTCCAGGATCCCTCTCAGGGGTCCGAAGGCTGGTGTGTGTTCACAGCAAGAAGATAAATTTGATTCAAACTAGTTATGGAGATATTACATGTAGTGTAAGTTGAATTAAAATTATATGGTTATGGAAGTGGGGACATGAAGAACTAACATTTGTTAAATATCTATTATGTGAAAATAATGTATAATAAAAATAGCTAACAAATAGCATTTAAGATGTGAACTATGCTGTCCTAAGTACTTTGCATAAATTAACTCATTTAATCCTCTGTAGCCACTGGTATCACAAACTTGAGTGTGTTTATGTGTGTATGTGTGTGTTTGGGGAAGGTGTTATCACTTTCATGTTACAAATGAGGAAACTGACACTTAGAGACATACAGTAATTTGCTGGTAATGAATAGGGCTGAGCCTCAGACCAAGGACCATAAAACTCGTGTTCTTTCACCTGTATTACTCACAAGTGTTGCTGTTATTTAATAAATGTCTACTCTGTGCCAGGTGATGGTACCTTAGGAAGTTTACAGAAGAAAGATGGATATTGAGATATCTAACTACATACATTTTGCTAATCCACATCCATGCAAAACAGGCATGATGATCTTCACTTTGCATATAAGTACACAAAAACTCAGAAAATTTACAACTTGGCCAAGGCTGTGCAGAATAATTGGCAAACACATCATTTTTGAAAGCCACAGTTGTCCTTTCTTCAAAGTCTTGATACGCTCTTGCTCTTGATGTAAACTCTCTGATGAAGTCAAGGAGTGGGAAAGGGTGGGGAAGAGAGGCGGGTGGTTAAGTTTTTCTTTTACTCAAGGCTTCAGAAATGTTCTATTGTCCATTGCAAAAACCCCAGCATGGGAAAGACAGTGGGAGTAATGTTGTGAAAGTGCATCCATGCCAAGCAGCTGGGTTGAAATGTCCCAGGAAGGGTGATGGGGCCGACCTGCAAACTCTTGCCCCAGCATCAGGGAAAGCATGTTGCAAATCCACAGTCATTCTGGTTTTAATTGGCTGTGGTTGTCAGAATGGGTGTGGAAGGCATTGTAAATAGTTTGAGAAGGGACTGTGCCTTATTCATGTGGATCATGCAAAATAGGCTTTCATCATCTATTAGTTTAATTGAATTGAGTCTTTGGAACAGACCAAAGGTAGAATCGTTAATTACACCTCTGGGCTCTCTAAGGTCAGTGAAACCCATGTGCATGAGCCTGAGATGGCATGGATTTTGGTGGAGCTCCATGCCTGGCTTGGTGCTAACTCTGGTGGGAACTATTGTCTTACAGCACAGTGCTTCTCATAGTGAGGTCCCTGGACCAGCAGCATCGGCATCACCTGAGACTTGTTAGAAATGCAAATATGTGGGTCCCAGCCAAGACCTACTGAGTCAGAAACTCAGGGTGGGGTCCAGCTTTCTGCATTTTAACAAACCTTCCAGAGGTTCTGGTGCACTAAAGTTTGAGAACTACTTCACCTGGAAAATAAAATTGAACATGCAGTTCTTAGTTTCATCTCCTCTATTTTCTCCTATCTTTTCTCTTTCTCACTTCATTACCCTCCTGTGAGGAAAAAGGGGTTTGGAAGACAATCTCCATTTATTGGAAAGTCCCTCCCTCTTAATAGTTTGTAATGTTTCCACCTCTGGTTTGAAAGAAAATAGACTGTTTTGTGTAAACATAAAGTAAGAAGTCATTTTGTTTTAGTCAGTGTGCATCTAGGTAGAGATCTCTAACTCTATATTTCTTCTGTAAACTTAAGATGATTGCAAGGAAGGGTGTTCGCTGTGTATGAGTTGGTGGTTGAGATAATTTCTAAAGAAAAGTTATCTGTAATACTATGATAGGAATCCCAGAGTCCTGTGAAATGTGTGTGTTGTGTGTGTATGTGTATGTGTTTTTGTGTATGTTGTTTTTGTGTCTGCATGCATGTGTGCTTGTGTGTGTGTTCATATGTGTGCTTGTGTGTGTTGTCTGGCATGCACTAAGGATGGGGACAAACATTGGACACACCGTGGTGGAAGAGCTGATGGCCGGGACTTTCTGTCATTTCCCATATGGCTCTGTCCTGTGAGAAGATAGACACTTTGAACGAGCCATCCCAAGGTGGAACAGCTTCATGGACCACTTTCTACCTTGCAATATCGTGAGCTATTCTTGCTGGTGGGTGCCCCAGACCTGTTCTGAAAGCCTTGTGGGACTCTTTCCTTCACCAAAGCAAGTTGGTAGTGAACTAGCACAAAGCAATAAATTATGTCCCTTTTTAGCAACACCCACACTTTCCTTTAGTTCTTTGAATTTAGACGGTTGGTGGGAGAGCAGAGAAAGAACAAAAGCCATAAGTAACCAGAAGGCATTGTATATTTTTACTTTCGTTTCTATCCCTGACTAATCTCAGGGTAAAAGTAAACTGAGGGGAAAATGTTAGGAAATGCATTTAGCGTTTGAATTTCAAACATCCATCATCTCTCTAAATCAGTGCTCTGACAGACTTTGATAAAATGGAGGAGGCAGATAAATACCAAGCACAAAGTTAACAATTAGGGTGATATCACTTGAAGTCTAGTATTTGTGGATACATCTGCAGACAGTTACATGATATCCACTGACGTGGCTTCCTTGGGATATCTGTCACACCCTTTCCTTCTTCATTCCCACATTTGAATCCCTAGTTCATACTTTTTAAATCTAAGTAACTGAAATAATCTCACTGGTTTCCTGCCTTAGAGAGTCACCCACCATAAAAAGTCAATGTAAAGAACACTCTTTGGTAATAATGGTAAAGAATACTCTTCACTGGGCTTTATTTTACTCCTGTTATCTTGAAATTCCTCTACTCAAATCCCTTTGCTAAGTTCTTCCTCGCGCACCTGTAAACTAACTCTGAGGCTAACTTCCTCTCCATGTCCTCACCATATCTCGATTCTCTTTTTTCCCTTCAGATAATTGTCTCCAAATGCAGCTTCCTCTGCTCCAAGACAGAGCAAATCTGCTTCCCAACAAAGAACTCACTCATTTCTTCCTCAGGACCTTCTTGCCAACCACCTCTCCCCCTGGAACGCTCTCTGTTCCTCAGCCGTTCTGGGGCCCTTGATCTCAGCTGCCCTAGAGAGCTGTCCCAAACTGCTTCATGTGGCTGATTGGCACTGCTCACTGATTTCTGTATACTTCTTCCTAGAAAGTCCATGGCCTCTTCTCTACCTGGTGAACTCCTATGCATCCTTAGGAACCTCCTCTGTGAAGTCTTCCCTAACACTTTGGGGGGTGGGGTTAGTTGGTCTCTCCTTTAGGGTTCCTTAGGACTTTGTACATTCAGTTGTTAAAAGAAAAGAAAAATGTTTGTATCTGTTAGGATGCAATCAGCTGCTAGCAACAGAAACCCTGACTGAAGCAGACGTAGACAATAAGGACATTTATTATCTCCTGTAACCAGAAGTCTAGAGAAGAATAGTCTTCTGGGCTGGTTGACTCAGCAGCCTGCTATTGTCATTAAAGACCCACATTCTTTCCTTTTTTCTGTTCTGCTTCTCTCGTGGCTGACTTCAGCATCAGGCTAGCAGCAAGGTGGGGATGGCAGTTGCTGGTGTCCTAACCAAGCCCAGCAACATCCTGAGGAAGAAGAGAGTTCGTCTCTCCTCTGTCTCTCTCTTAGGATGTCAATATTTTTCTAAGAAGCTCCCTAGCCAGCTTCTCATCACTTTTTATTGACCGGAATAGGGTCAATACATGCCGTCCTAGAACCAATTATCACAAGGGAAATGGGAACACCCTTGGAGCTGAGAGTGAGTTCAATTTACCTTGATCACATGGCTGTGTGGGGAGGGGTGGATAGATGAACAAACCGGGGCGTTGCTGGGAAAAAAGGGCATGGATGCTGGGTTGACAATCAACAGGATCTGATACACTTACCAAGTTGGAATATAATATTACATAGCTTAAGGATTTATCTTCTTGTTTTAGTAAGGAATAATTCCTCATTTGTCTAGATTATTCTTGGTAGCCACTCAATGCATAGGGAGTGAAAGAACTACTAGACGATCTTCATGTATTAACTACATGTGCTTTAGGCTCCTAAATTCTCTCCAATATCACATGGCATTTAAATATATATCTGTGTAATAGTCTGATTAGATAAGTGTGTATAGCTGGGCTTGTTGCACTATGCGACTCCAAGGAGACCACTCCTACAGAAACAGAATCTGAAGAGAGCAAGCTGGAGTGTGCCATGCAGTGTGGGAGTGTGTGTGCTGATGGGTGAACACAATCATAGGTGTCGACATAGACAAAAAGATTTTAACACTCTGTTGTGTTTTAAAAACCATTCTGTAATCTGTTTCATTGTACATAAGTTTAATCATTATATATATGTGTGTGTATATATGTAAATCCCCATTCATATTCCTCTAAGAAAAGCCCCTTTAGGAAAATGCTCTGGCATCATGTAGAACAGCTGTCAATAAGATGTAGGGCAGTTGGCTGCGAAATGCAAGTTTAATGTAAGAAGAGACCGAAGAAACACCTGTACTTTATTCTCATTGAAAAATAGGACCACAGGATTAGGCAGGAAGAAAAGGTCTGGTAGCATTAAAATATTTGATTATTTTAGGGCCATGGCCAAATATTTGATTATTTTAGGGCCAAGGCCATGTTTTATTCATTTTTATAGCTCCCACAAGTCCTAGCAGCGTCTTGAGTGTCTGTGGCATGAAAGCAGAAGGAGGGAGAAGGGAGTGAGGTTTTCTCGTATTTCAACGTGGAGAATGCAGTGAGAGCCAGTACAGAAAGACAAGGCTCAGATTTCTAGATGCTTCTCACCTGGAGTGCTCCTGAGGCTCTTTCCTCTTGCCTTCCTTCTTCCCTCCTTTCTTCTCCTGCAAACATCACCATGTTAACTGCATGTTGGGCATCTGCTATGAAGTTCTGTTGCAAGCTCTGCAAGGAAGGGAACATCACAGTTTTTGGTGTGATGTTCCTTACATGTGACATTTTAAAATGTTGGTCACTGACTAACTACATAAACTCAGAAGATGCTTTCTTCCTGACTCCAAGGGAGAAAGTTGGCTTACAATGCTGTCTAAAGTGTTTGACCTTTCTAGAGGAAAAATAGAAAAAGAATGGTGCAGAGTCTCTGCCCTAAACAGTCTCATTGTCTAGTAGCGAAGACAAAGCCGAGGTCTGCAAAGCAATGCTCAACAAACAAATGGGGCAATCAAGAGTGTGATTCAAACTGTGGGTGCTGTAAGAACTCAAAGATGGGGAGCTCCGTGAGCACAGCCTGCATCAGAGCACAGGAACCCACAGGTGGGACATGAGATGGACTTTGTAGGATGATGAGTGATTTAGGGATGAGCTCTATTGTCCCAGCTCCATCCCAGGGCATGTATGCTATTGGAGAGAGGTCAGGGCTCACTAGAGAGCAGATCCACACTGCTGCTGCCCTGGATGCCAAGATGCCCCAACTTATAGGAGCAGGGGATGTAGCTGGTATAGAGTTTCTGCCTGGAGAAGATGATGCCACCAGCTGGCCAGGGGCAGAGCTCAGTGAAGTGTCATGCATTGAGGATACAACCTGGGACCGGGGCTGTGCCCATCACTGCTGGGTGGTATTACTTTGCTGGGGCAGCCTTGCTCCTGTTCTCCTGGCCACGTAGGGTCCTGGTTCATGGCTTACCAATGAGAGTGGTGGTTTGTGTCCATAAGCTGTGGCAGCCAGTCTCCTCTTTCCTTCTTCTATGCACGAGTGGTCGGTGCTTTCTCTATCCTGTATCTTTGTGTGGGTGTGAAAACAACCCCCTTTCATTAGCATTGTCTTCCTGCTAGCAATCCTACTTTGTCTGTCACCTGCTCTCATGCCGTATTGTGCTGGAGTGCATTAACTCAGCACTCAATATTTGTGTCAGCATATGGCCACAGCACTGAGTGGACGTTTGGCTGTTAAAGCATCTTGAGACTCTGTGAGTAGGGGTCTGGCCTCTGACAAATGAGGATTTTCCAGTTGCTACGACTGCAGTGGGTCGCACAAATGGGTACATGCATTTGTTAACTGAGTGAGCTGTGAGGCCCTACTGGCCCTTACGCTCTGCCATGATGATGGTTCCGCTCAGTCCCTGCGGTTGGGGAGAAGTGGGACAGAGCCTTGTGTCTAAGGTGTTCATTTGGGTCCTCCCAGAAGCTGATCCTGGGAAGAGATTAGTTGTGCAAAAGATTTATTGGAGACACTCCTTTGAGGGAAACGGGGAGGGAGCCTGCGGATGCTGGGACCGCTGTCAGACCCTGGTGCAGCCCCAACTCCTGTGGAGAGAGGGAAGGAAGGAGGGCTGGGCAGGAGAAGGTTTAGGCTGTGGTGCAATTCTAAGAAAGGTTTGGCAGGACTGATGGGGCATCCTTGAGCCTTGATGGCCCTTCAGAGGAGCCCCATCTCCCTTTCTTAGTATCCCTGCTGTGCTCAGTCGTTGGCGGGCCTCAGCATGAGTGGGGAGATGGATTCCAGAACGCGGAAGCTGAGACCATCTGTCAACTACACTCCTCGCCATGCGAGATCTATCTGAGAGGCGTGTTTTCATGGCCATCACATCCGGTCACTTCTGGCAGCAAGCAGCTTACTCCATTTACTCCAGAGTGCCCCTTCTCGAAGGGTGGGACTGGAGCGAGTGCAGAGGGCCAGGCAAGGCCACTGAGGTTTTGAGGACTTGTATGAATTTAACCACAGAACCCAGGTACTAGGCACTCATTATGACAAATAGTTGTTTTCCCTTCTTGGGAAAAAACACGGACACTTCATGTTTACCTCTTATTACTGCTTTGAAAGCATATTGCAATAATAAATGGCTCACCTTCTGGGAATTTCAAAGAAGTTAATACGGGTTCTGTTCATGGTACCTGCTGAATAAATTTTAGAAAATGAATCCTTCCTAGGCAAAGAGTGTTGGAAAAGTGATGTTCTTATGCAGACCCCCGGAACCACTTGGAGCGTGGATGATGTGTCTTCCCTTCTCTGTCCTGACTAGTTTTATTGTGTTGACACTGCACATGGAAGGTGCCCTCTGTTCTGTGGTGGATGGAGCACTCACGGTGGTTATATGTCCATCACTTATTTTCTCTGGCTCACAAAGGTTAGGATATAGTATTTCTCACTATTGTGGAGGAGTGAGACAAATACTGAAGTAGGAATAAATAACGGAAAAATATTCTTCCAAGAAATCTGTTTTCATTCTCACCTCTTACTCTAACCAGTTCTCCACGTTGTTGCCGAAATGCTGGTTCTTGCATGAAAATCTATTGTTTTACTCTCCTGCCTAAAATCTACATTACCTTTGAGTTAAAAATAAAAACTTCTTAGCATGAAAGAGGAGCCTACTTATGACCTGGTCCCTGCCTCTGATCTGCGGTCTAGCGTCCTCTCTCTCTCTCTCTCTCTCTGTCTTTATGTCTGTCTGTCTCTCTCTTTGTTTCTCTGGTCTTACACCACTACTGACTCACATCCACCAGATTTCTTAAGTCCCTCTGTATTTTTACGTTATATTAGGTTGTCCTAGTGACTGTTAACACAGAAACACTAGCATTTCAGTGACCACACAATAGAAGTGAACTTTTTACTCATGTAACTGACCACTGCAGGTGTTTCTGGCTGGTAGATGGTTTTCCCCCAGCGGGTATCTCAGGGACCCAGGCTTCTTCAGTCTGGTGACTCTGTCTATCTACAGGACTTTTGTTTCCTCCCCACCCGTCTCACAGATTGGGAAAAAGAAGAGAGAAAACTTGCTTACTTTTGTGATGCTGTGGCCCAGAAGTGGCACACATCACTTTGGCTTATATTCCATTGGTGAGAACCCAACCAGAAGCAAGACAGCCAGGAAACACAATTGCTGGCTAAGCAGCCACTCCCCGACAACTATCCACCACACTGGAGAATGCCAGTCCTGGGGAACTTTAGGCTGTCTCTGTGTTACTCACAGGCTGCCACTCACACGTGCAGCCTGGATCCCAACTCATTCCCCGATTCAGCTCATCTGGACAAATCTTATACAACCTTTTAAGATTCATCTAAAGCTTTGCATCATTGAAAGGCATTGGAGTGTCTCCTCTAGACTCATATAACACACAGTGCTTACCAGCTGTCATAGCACATGTCACGGTGAATTATAACTGTTTGCTTAGGGGTCTTCATTTTACAAACTTGAGCTCCTGTAGGACTGGGACTGTTTTTATTTTAAATCTACAAATGCCTGGCACAAAATATGTACCCAACAAATGCTTTATTAAATAAGTGAAAGGCTATTAGAGGCCTGGATTTGTAAGAGAGTGTTTGATGTTAAAACACCAATATTTGATGTTTTTAAGAGTGAATTGTGGATTTATCCTAAAACACATACATCAATCCTAATTTTGAATTGAGGAATGTGTAGACTTCTGAAGTTTCTTTGCTATTTGTTAATAAATCTATAATGTTAAGAAAGCTCACAGTTATCAGGTTACCATGAGCATGCTAACAGAGTTTATAAACTTAAAAGTCAAGGATTGTGACTTGGGTTCAACTCTTCACTACAAGGAATGTTATATCATTAGAATGTATTTGGCTACAGGTAAGCAGAAACTTGATTAACAATTGTTTGAAAAATTAGAGAATGTGTAATGTCACATAACAAAAAGTCTATAATAGGGTAGCTCCAGGATAGGTTGATCTGGTGACTCAGTGACGTCATCCAGGGCCTGGATTCTGCCTGTATCTTGGTCCTACCATCCTCAGTATATTGATTATGTCCTTGGAACGGATCCCCTCAAAGTCACAAGATACTGCCAGCAAAAAATGGAGAAACTAATTGCCTTGGTCATGTCCTGAGGGAGAGAACAAGAACACCTCTTCCCCAACCATGGTATAGGAATGCTTCTTTAGTCTGATGGGGCTGTCTTAGATACGTGCTGATCTATGGACCAGAAACTTTCTCCAGGGGAATTCTATCTCCAGACTGTTTAGATTACTCAGTATCTATCACAGAACAGCAGATTCTTTTCCAAGCTCTTGGATGGAATAGAAGAGGTGGGTAGCTCTTCTCTCCAAAATTTGTGGGTGTATTAGGAAGGAAAAAGGGGGGATATATGCTGGATATTCACGCAATAGTGTTCGCCGAAAATATTTAACAATACAATCTATTGAACCGGTATCTGTGGAAGAGTGAACAATTTTCTAAACCAGGTAATGACCCAACCCTTTCTCCTGTCAGTTCTGTAAGTTCCAAAACATATATTTAAAGCATCCAATAGTGAATGCGTTAGATTGCCTTCCTCCAGTGTAATTATTTATTCTTTATTTTAGGCCTCATAATGGGATTAATCTTGCGATATGCTACAGCGCCAACTGATATTGAAAGTGGGACTGTGTATGATTGTGGAAAACTGGCCTTCAGTCCATCAACTCTGCTGATTAATATCACTGACCAAGTTTATGAATATAAATACAAGAGAGAGATAAGCCAGCACAACATCAATCCTCACCTAGGCAATGCTATACTTGAAAAGGTAAGGATTCTATCTGGTCATATATTTTTGTTTTCCACTGTAAATAATTGCATCATGTATGAAGCACTATATGTAATGCATTCACACACACATGTACAGTACTCATCCCTTATCTGCAGTTTTACTTTCTCTGGTTTCAGTTACCTGCAGTCTGAAAATATTGAAAAGAAAATTCCAGAAATAAACAATCAATAGGTTTTAAATTGTGCACCATTCTGAGAACCATGATGAAATCTCACGGTGTTCCACTCCATCCTGCCCCAGGACATAAATCATCCCTTTGTCTAGTGTATCCACCCTGTTTATACCGCCCGCCCATTAGTCACTTGGTAGGCTTTTTGGTTACCAAATCGACTGTCGTGGTATCGCAGTACTTGTGTTCAAGTAACCCTTATTTTACTTAATAATGACCCCCGAATGCAAGAATAGTGATGCTGGCAATTCAAATATGCCAAGAGAAGCCGTAAAGTGCTTCCTTTAAGTGAAAGGGTGAAAGTTCTCAACTTAATAAGGAAAGAAAAAAATCATATGCTGGAGTTGCTAAGATCTACAGTAAGAATAAATCTTGTATTTATGAAATTGTGTAGAAGGAAGAAGAAATTTGTGCTAGTTTTGCTGTCGCACCTCAAACTGCAAAACTTATGACCACAGTGTGTGGTACGTGCTTAGTTAAGATGGAAAAGGCATTAAATTTGTGGGTGGAAGACGTGAACACAAACCATGTTCTGATTGACAGCAACATGTTGCAACAGAAAGCCCTGAACCTATATGAAGACTTCAGCAAGGCGTCCCCTGTAATGAGTGACATGAAGCCGTTTACTGCAAGTGGGGGATGGTTACACAGATTCAGGAATAGGTTTGGACTGAAAGAGACACCACATTCACATAACTTTCATGACAGTATATTGTTATAATTGTTACATTTTATTATTAGCTATTTTTGCTAATTTCTTACTGTGCCTAATTTATAAATTAAACTTTACCATAGAAAAAATCATAGTGTGTATATATATACTATATAGAGAGAGTTTGGTACTATCTGTGGTTTCAGGCATCCACTAGGGATCTTGGAACATATACTCCGTGGATAAAGGGGACTACCATATGTCCTTTTACAGTACCACACTATTGGAGAGATTTAGTTGACTAAGGGGTTAATGCCTTGATATACTCCTATTACAATAGTATATAGCTCAACTGCCTGTATTTTCTCCTAGAAGTTAGAAAAGAATGGTTTTTAGTATAATTATTTTGAAAGCCTTGGGTAAAAAATAATAATTCAGCTGACTCTGCCTTTCACAATGCTTGATTCAAGTTTTCACACACGTGTTTTAAGTATCATTGTATACCTCACCAGCTGGCTATTTAGTTCAAGTCTCCCATAAGCCAAAAGGAAAATGGAGGAGAATGAAAAAATTTGCAATTGCAAACCTTGATCTAGGATGACTGGCTCTTGGCTGCCAACACAAAACGCTGGCCACTTGGCTATTTATGAATGTACCCACTCACAGCCAATCTCAAGAGATCTTGACTCCATTGGTTTAGTTGAGGAATCTTAGGTGAAAAGAGAAAAACTGTGAAGTGACTCATCTTTTAAAAATGGCTTTATTGTTGCAAATTTGTCAACTGCTTCAGTTATTAGAAGGAAAACTTCCTTCTGTTCTCAGGGCTCTGGGTCAGAAAACAGGTGAGGTTACCTTTTGTGGGGCCTTGTGGGTTCTGGATCAGTCTTCGGAATAGGTGAATTCGCATCGAGCGATACAAGCATGTGCTGAGAACCAGGATCTAATGAGACTTATTCCAGATCCTGCTAGGTCAGAGCTGAGAACTTCCTTGATATTGTTCAAGTGCATTTTATCACTTTTATCCAAGACGGACTTAGTTTTCTTTTAATAGGTACATTTTTTTTTCTATTTTGAGAAATTTGTGGCTGAGGGTGGATATTTGGTCTGCCATTTATCCACATTCGAGATGGGTAATTTTAGTGTTCTCTTTTTCCTCTTTTCCACATTATCTTCTGCTAGCACATTTCTAGATTAACTTCCTCCTAGCACTTGGCGAGGGCTCAGGAAAGGCAAACTAATTATGATGTTAGCCTAAATCAGACTTAGTTAGGAAAGTGAATTGCAACACACACAAAAAAACAAATTAAATAATGCTTTTCTGAAATAAATAGGATCAACTTCTAGATCTTCTGCTGTTTTGGATGATCTCGTCTATGTGACTCTTTCTTTTCACATGGATGCTAGAAAATTATCTATCTTGAAATAAATTTTTTAAGTGCCCTTATTAGCAGCAAAGGATTTTAATTAAAAGATACTCTTCAGTTTTGCCTTTGGTTAGTACCCGAACGTAAATTAAGTATTTCCCTCCTCACTCTCCTACCTATTTTTATCTATATTTCTGAGCAGCATTATTTCTCCAAACAGGTTGACCCCCCAAAGATGCTGACAATTATCTCTCTTACTATAGAGATTTTTTTCTCTAGCAGGATGACTAACAAACATCTGATGAGAAATTTTGTTACTGTATTATCGACATAGCTATTCCCTTACCAGCAGCCAAACGCCAGAGTTTGATTTTGAAAAATTAAGGCAAGGGATGGAGAAAATGTCTAACTTGCTGAGGCCCTCTTGGTTTTTTTGTTGAGAGGATTACGTGTTCTGCACATAAAATGTTTAATTGACCTTGAATGGCTGAAGGATTTTCTAGGTTAACTTCTAAATCATGTGACTCATTGAGTCACGGTTAGCATTTGTTCCTCCAAGCGTCCAAAATTGGCAATGGCAACTCAGTACCCAGAGTAAATCCTCCACCATTGCTGGTATAAAAAGGGGCATCCGCTGGTACACTTACCGTATCAGACGACTTTAAGTGGAAAGGATCTTGTTAGTAAATGGCCACAGTGTATCTTAATGCACATTTGTTGCTTATGTGCCAATTTTGGGGGACCCTAGTTAGTCTGCAAAAGTGAAAAACTAACAAGTCTGTCTTCCTTACTGGGAATTCTCCACTGCATGCAACAATTTATGTCAATCAATTGATCGGTCTGTGTCAGATGCAAAAGGATTCCAAAAAAGGGTCCATTCTTTGGAAAGCTTATTGGGAGGCTTGTATGGAGTAATGGGGACAAAATTCAGGACCAGGCTGATCTGCCATACACCCTTAGGAAGTTCTTTGATCTAATCTAAACTTTCTTATTTGTGAAGTGGGGAGATTAGAACTATTTTGTAGGATTGTTTTAATTTTTAAATGAGATGATGTATATAAAGCTCCTGGTGACCACAAGGCCCTTTACAGTGCACTGTCATCACTGCCTCTCCTCATACTACCACTGCCTCTTCTATTGCCACCAGCAATGTTGTCGCCACTGCACTACCTCTAACACCAGTGCTGCCGGAGCTGCTGCTAGGTAATGTTTGAAAGCTTAATATACTCCGGGGTTAATGAAATGTGTGTTTGTTTGTTTCATTTATGTAACATCCGTTGGGGAGATAATATCATGATAAATGTATGATAAATGCCTGTATATAATTAAGTTCTAAATTGTATCCATTGTACGGACTATGAGGACTATAAGACTTTACAGATTAGTTGTCGCAGATACTTGAGCTTGTCAGTGAGGCTTCCTTGAGAAGGGCTTTGAAGGGTGGGCATGGTTTGGATAGGCAGTAGGAATTAAGTTGAGAAAGGTCGCTGGGCAGGATGGATTGGCGGGGAGGCTGCAGGGTGTGCGTATCCAGGTGAGAGGAGAACAGAGCTTCACAGATGCTTTGGATCAACAGAATCTGCTTGATTTTTAGAAACAGCGTGAAGAGAAGAATCTAAGATTTCAAGGTTTCTGGCCTGACTGGGAGACTAGGAGAGTCCCAGGAAAGAAGTATGGGACGGAAGGAAGATTTGAGGAAGAGGAGGGGTGGAAGTGACTCTGGGTCTGCATGTAGAGAGCATCTAATTTAGAGCCAGAAAGAGACCCGACCTCATTAAGTTAAACCCCATCATTTGATAGATGAGTAAACAAGAACTTAAGCATTAAAATTGATTCAAATCAGTAGTTTCCAAACTTGTCTGAGCTTTGGAGTCACTCAAAGCTTCAAAAAATCCTGATGCTGGTGTTCTGACCCTGGAGTTGGTGATTTACTGGTTTAGGGTGTGGCCTGAGCTTTGGGATTTTCCGAAGATCACCAGGTGGTCCTAAGGGGCAGACAAGTCAGGGAAACCCTGATTCAAGTCCGCTGTTGTGTTCGGGTGAATATGGGGAGGAGAGAAATGCCCCTTCTGTGCTTCTTCCCCTCAGTCCGCTGCTGCAGGTCCACCAGCCCCTTTTACACACAAAGAACTTTTCTTGTTTCGGGACCTCTACATATGTCATTCTTTTTGCCTAAAATGGCCTTACTTCTGCTCTTTGGATGTCAAGCTCCTTCTTACCCCAAGAATCTTGGCTTGAAATGCCGTTTCTTCAGAGAGGGCCTGCCCCGCAATTTTCTCACACTGTGTCTTCTCTCTCTCTCCCTCTCTTTTCTTTCAAAGTACTTAGCACCACCTGAGATTGTATATGTACTTGCTTATTAATTATCATTCTTACATTGTTTATTGTCCACCGGACAGTAAACTTCACAAAAGCAGGGACCACGCCTTTTTTATCGACCAATGTATCCTCAAAGACTAGCACAGTACCTGGTGCATGATTGCTGCTAAATATATAGTTTGTGAGTGACTGAATGAACAAAGGAAAGAGTCTGAGAGCTTGGTAGAGGATATACAGCTAGAATATTTGGAAATTATCATCTTAGAGTTGGTAGAATTGTAGTGTCCTGGATGCTTAATGCTTGAAGAAACTAAGATATTCTCTCATCTTAGTTGTGTACATACAGATAACAGATTCATATCCGGAGAAATTACCTGAAATTACCTGATGAGTCCAGGGTCCCACTACTGGTCAGAGGCAAAACTGGGACCCATAGTACTTTACACTGGGTCCTGAGTGGCTTATTGTCCACACTACTGAACAGGTTCTCCAGTGGTTCTTTGGACAGAGAAGGGCAGGGCACCTTGGGCTGAAGTTTGGGGAATCTCACAGTGAGACAGGTAGGGGGAGATGAGAACCAGTGCTGGAAAGAGAAGAGGATGGCCAGAGTACAGCAAGAGGACCAGCACAGCAGAGTCACAGAAGTAGAGGATGGTCAGAACTACGGGCAGAGGTCCAGCATGGTTGAGTCACAGAAGCCATTGGTACAGCCCCCCTGGGTCCTTTTTCTTTGTGGTACAGATTAAAGGGAGTACTGGCCTTTGTTTCTGAAAGTTACAGGATAAGGAAATGAGTTTTACTCTCAGAAGAATATAGTTTAGAGGCTTGGATGAAATTCTTGACTTCAGGATTTGGAGAGGCTGGGATGAATTCCTGTGCTATGTAATCGCCTCTTGGAAGGTTTGTAAGAGCACATGTATTTCTGGGATGGTTAGGCATTGATGCACTTGGAAACAGCACCGGGCTTGATGGCTCCCTGAGTCCCTTCCAACAAGAAGGTATAAAACTGGAAAATATGAGAGCTGTTGGCATTTATATAAGCAGCAGTGTTCTGTGCTTTTATGCCATGTGTAAACATAAAAATTTCAAGAAATACCATATGCCACGCTTGTTTTGTTCATGCTCAATACAGATGAAAGTGTACAAAAGAAAAAAATATTTTCACTTAAATACTGGTGAAAGCAGCATTTTTCTATACATTTTGAGCAGCTGATGATCTCAAAACAACCTTCTGAGAGAATAAAACTAGATTGTGTTGTATCTAACTATCTAGTCAATGTTTCCAACACCATTTGTCAAATTTTTCTGTGGATCCAAGCTACCCTTAACTAGTTTTATCTTAGTGGAGCCTATATTCTATTCCACAATGGTTTTACAAACACTAATTTGTTATGTAATATTTAGGAATACCAGATGTCCACTAATCTTTTCTGAATTTCCTATCAATAATAAGTTTAAAACTTGCTTTTAGAGAACAGAAAGACCTTTCTCCATCACTCATTCATTCATTCATTCTTTGAACACGAATGAACTGAGTGAGTCCCATCAGTTTCAATTCTGAAACAAGGAATGGTCTCAAGGAGCTTCTGAGTAAATCAGAGGAAAACATAGCATATGAATAAATACACTACAAGGCAGGTGCCAAAGGAGTGCGCCAAGTACTACAGGCACTCGAAAGGGGACAATATGATTTCTTGTTAGGGTGATAGGAAAGATTTCAAAGAAGGATAGTTGGTTGACTCTGCTGATGGTGATGTATGTGGTGTGTGAAGGTGGGAGAGGCATTCCAGGCAGAGGGAAAAGCATGATATGGAGGTGGAAAAGGGGGTGGAAAAAGAATATTCCAAGAAAGAAAAACATTTCCGATTTGTTGAAGTATGGAAGACCAGTGAAACATAGGGCTAGAAATAAGTGCAGAGCTTGATTATGGAAGGCCTTGAGTGCCAGGTTGAGCAATGCCAACTCTGAAGTCAGTGGAAGAGTGTAATGTGGACAAAAGCAAAAGGATGGTTAGGCTGCCATGTGCAGGATAGAGACAGGAAGCAAGGAGACAGATGAGGCCTCAGCTTGGATGATAACCAAGGGGCAGATGGAAAAGAAGGAAGGAAGAAAGATAATGTGGAGTTCGGACCAACTGCGCACAAGGAGGAAGAAAGAACAGCTTACTCTGCTGCCCTAGTCTTGTGGGCTCATGGCAGGGGGTAGGCAGAAACAGGGAAGTTAGAAGTTAGGGGAAGGAGCTTATGTGTAGGGGAAAATCACAAGAATGGCTTAAAAGTGATGAGTGAATGACTCAATTTATTTCACTATTAATTTATTTATCTTTGATTTAAGATATGTTAAATATATGTTTACCATATTGAGTTGGAAAGGTCAGCAGGCCATTTGGCTGGAAGGGTCTTGCAGACCCAGTACATTTTCAAAAAGTGTGAAGACAATTAAATTTATACATCCTATCATGCACAAATCAGTTGACTGTAATGTGAAAAGTCAAAGGAAACTACCCAGTGAAAATTTTGCCAAGTCTTCACTTCCTGTGTGACAAGTGACCCTATCATTTGGTAAGGGAAGTTATTTTGGAGTAAGTCACACTGCTGAGTAATCTGTCCTGTCTATTGTTTCAATAAAGAGAATGGCCAGGCTGCAAGTAGGTCACACTGAAGCTACTATCAATTGTGTTGATAATAGTGTATATTTAGAGATATTTTAAGGAAGCCCTTACAGCAACGAATCATATGATTTTTAAAAATAATTTTGTATTTGCAGCTTGAAAACATCAGTGTTTTAATCTTTTTTCTCACTGATCAGCTTTTTCTAATGGTGATTTTGAATTTTTGTGGTTCAGTCTTAATTCTCATGTATTTATTTACAAACTATCCTTGTTCTTTCCAATTTTTCCATTTGCTTGATTATTCCGGCTGCAGAGGCCAGAGTACAAAGCTCTTCTAGTAACAGGAACAGCTTGACCAGAAAGAGTCATTGGACCATGAGATAAATATGTACAGTTAATGTTGGGACACTTTTGGGGAGGATAAAGAAAAGTCAAGAAAGAAATCTCCTCTAAAACCGTTCTAGGCTCACTGAGAGAAGTAAGCGTCACAGAATCAGCACTTGGGGTTTGGAGAAACATTTGTAGGACACTATCAATTATTGCTCTGTGCTACAGAGAATAGGGAGTCGCGATTTATGCTTCTCTATCGTGACAAGTTTTGGCTCTCAGCACATGAGGTGGTCCCAGGGAATGTCAAGCTTGGCAGTGAATGGGCTGAGGCTGTTTGGACAGACTTAGCTACTTTCATCCTAAACCTTAGTTAAGAGATCTGTTATTAGTAAAGAAACTCAACATTTTTTATTTGTTTTAGCGATTTTCTTCCACCTTTGTTCACTTCCTTTGCAGAAAGTTGGCCTGAGAAATGATTTCTGAGATGTCTCAGGACTCTAAGTATTCCTTTTCTTTTTCTTTTTTTGCTGTGAAGTACTTTTTATTTTACTTTTTTCTAGTTTTGTTTAGATATAATTGACATACCATATTGTATTAAAGTGTACAACATAATGATTTGATATATGCATATATAGCAAAATGATTGCCACAATAAGTTTAGTTAACATCCATCACCTCACATAGTTACAGGTTTTTTTCCTGTGATGACAACTTTTAAGATCTACTCTCTTAGCAACTTTCAAATATACAATACAATATTATCGGCTATAGGCACCATGCTGTACATTACATCCGTAGGACTTATTTATCTAGAAGTTTGCACCTTTTGACCACCTCAACCACTTCCCCCATCCCTCATCTCTGGCAACCACCAGTCTGTTCTCTGTTTCCAAGAGTTCCATTTTTTCAGAGTCGGCATAGGTGAGATCATACAATATTTGTCTTTATCTTATTTCACTTAGCGTACTGTCTTCAAGGTCCATCCATGTTGTCACAAATGACATTTCCTTCTTTTTTATAGC